>NC_134690.1:14417394-14497394 GCF_050947455.1 Rhinoderma darwinii | reverse complement strand
CAAACATAATCAAAGAAAAAGTATATAACAGCAACAAAAAAATAGCGTAATAAATATATAATAAAAAGTGACATCAGAATTAAACATATAGTGTCAAAGTAAGATGGATAAGCAACAGTTAATGTGCATATAACTCACAATACAGTTAAAGTATCCAATTAAGAGTAGTGTTCACATGTGTGTGAATCATGTGCGAAACATAAAAACAAATTAAAATTGAAAATCACCTCATAGGACGTGCCATCACGGCGCCGCCATAGCGGTAAGCGAAAAAACTCTATTGCGCATGCGTTGGAATATTGCCATGTTCTAAATATTGCGGATATCCGGTATGCATTCGCGCATGCGCAATGAAGCGCAGACGCGATGCGGCCATCTTTAAATAGGGAAAAGTCCCATTTGTTTAGGGTTATATCAAAAGGTATGTGTATATATATCTTAAATAACCGAATCATACCATAATGGGGACTATATAGCTCCCAATCTAAGATAAAGCTTTATCAATGGAGAGTGTGAATACATTCAAATGAATGTCCCAACAGGGCATCCAAAGAGGAGAGAGGCATAAGCGCAGCGGTACAGCCCTGTTCACACCAGAGTTTTAAGTATTGTTGTTAGAAATGGAGTTCAAGGTGTGGCCGGTGGCCATTCTATAAATGCCCATCCCCACCTCACTAGTGGGTAAAACAAATGCAATGCAGACATGTCATATGTCCCCTTGCCGTATTGTTTCCCGTAACTCCTATATTTGTTCTTTGAGAAGTCAAAAATAAATACCGCATCTACGTCCAAACCTCTCAATCCTATAGGTTCTATCGATATGTATATAATACACCCTCTAGAGATATAATGGCATACTACATATACTGATATATATTTTTTTATAGATTATTATAATATGATATCCGCAAAAAATAAAAATTGCAAAAATTCCATGAAAAATATAATAATTTTTAATAATATTGGATAATAATTATACACAGAAAAATCCGTGATATTCTTCGTCTGTCGAGGTAATCTTCAAACAGGTTCAAAAGAACGCTCTAAAGAAAAATAGAGAAAAATAAATATCAATATTTCAAACAGGTAATAAAACCAATAAGTATACATGTTAATAATTACTGATAATAACATCAAGTGTATCGACATAATGGGGCATGACGGAAAGAGGAAGGAAAATCTCTCACATTACTCCACTAAACGCATAATCGACATTGAGCCCATTTGGTTTCAGGGTGTTGAGCCTATTGATCCATTGCAACTCCCTAGTTTTTAATAGTCTAGTCCTGTTGCCACCTCGTCTCAGGGGGGGTATGTGATCCAAGATCCAAAATTTGAGTTGCTGTTCTGTATGGCCCATCTCCGAAAAATGTTTCGAAACAGGTAAATCCAAACGCTTTTTTCTAATCGTATACCTATGTTGGTTTAATCTGATTTTTAACTCGAGTGTGGTTTCTCCCACATATAGTAGATGACAGGGGCATTGTAGAACATGAACAACAAAATCTGTGTTGCACGTTAGAAAATGTCTAATCTGGAAGATTCTTTGCGTGATGGGGTGTGTAAAAGTGGGGCCTTTTTGTATAAGCTTACAATTTATACAATTTAAGCAGGGGAAACAGCCAACCCTGGGTTTAGCCAGATATGTCTGTCCAGTGGATTTAAGGGACCCAACATCGGTTTTCACCAATCTGTCCCTAAGGCTTTTGGATCTGCGATAAGAGAGCAGCGGATATTTCGAGAATTCAGGAATATGTGTCAAACAATTGTTTAACATAGGCCAGTGCCGTCTGATAATATCTGTAATAGCCTTACTCTGGTCTGTAAATGTTGAAATAAATGGAATACGATCCATTTTTGATTTAGTTTCCTTAGGTCTAAGAAGTGTGTCCCTATCCATTAGAGCTACTTTTGACCTATGCTTATTCAATATTCTTGCTGGATAACCCCGAGTACGGAATCGATTGATCATGTTTCCGAGAGTCACGGTGGCGGTGTCTGTGTCACTGACTATCCTTTTGACCCTCATCAGTTGGCTAGTTGGTAAATTCTCAACCATACTACGTGGGTGGTTGCTGCTATATAGAAGTAGATTGTTGCAATCTGTAGGTTTTGTGTAGAGCTCAGTACTGAAGGTGTTGTTATTGATCTTAACCAGGACATCTAGAAACTGAATCTCAGTATCTGACTGTACCAATGTAAATTTGACCTTATCATCATGCATATTAATGCATGAAAAGAAGTCCAAGAGAGTATCACTATCCCCTGACCAAATCATGAAAATATCGTCTATGTAACGCCACCACTTAATAACATGTTTAAAGTGGTGGGATCCATAGACAAAGGCCTCCTCAAATGATCGCATAAATATATTGGCGTAAGTGGGGGCAATATTTGACCCCATCGCCGTTCCTTGTAGCTGGAGATAAAAATTGTCACCAAAGAGAAAGTAATTCATACTTAGAATAATCTCTAATAATTGCAAAAGGAAGGTGCAGCAGTCAGGTGTATAATCCGATGAATTGAGGAAATTATTGACCGCCTGTATACCCCTGGTATGGTCTATCACAGTGTATAAATTAACCACATCGAACGATACTAATGTGACTTTCGTATCCACAGGTAGAACTACTTCATTAAGTTTATTTATGAAATCAGATGTGTCCCTAATATAAGAGGGCGCCCCGATGGCATATGTTCTTAAAATCTTATCCAAAAAAATGGCAATGTGGCAGAAAATAGAATCAACCCCTGACACAATGGGTCGACCCGGAGGGTCAACTAGGGACTTATGTATTTTTGGAAGTATGTATAAAATAGGGGTTCTAGGTTGTGTGATATATAGATACTCTGCCAAATTCTCATCTATAATCCCACCCGTCTTAGCTTCATCTAATATATTTCTAATCCTCCTACCAATTTCAAATTTGGGATCATATGGGATTTGTTTATACACTGTATCATCATTAAGCTGTCTCATGATTTCTCTAAGGTACATAGTAGTATCCATTATCACTACTGCCCCACCTTTATCAGCTGGTTTTATAGTGATATCAGTGTCACTAGCCAATTCCTCTAATGCTTTGGACTCCTCACTGGTTAAATTAGGATGAGTAAATTTAAATACATTAGTACATTGTGTTTTAAGATTCTCAATTTCACCTTTTACAGCTGCAACAAATGCATCAACAACCGGTAAATTAATTGGTGGCATAAAATTGCTCTCTTTGTAAAGACCAAATTTTCTAAGATTTAATTCAGAATCAGTATCAACATTTCGATCAGATATAGGTTTACCAGAGAACCAGCATTTCAATTTGATAGCTCTAAAGAATTTAAACAGATCAGCTTCAACCTGGAACCAATCCGTCAGAGATGAGGGGCAAAAAGAAAGCCCCTTATCTAGAAGCCTTTGTTGTGGTTCAGACAGTACCTTGGAAGATATGTTTACAACTAACGTTTCCGTAATGCCATCGCTCCCCTTTTCATCATCTGTCTCGGTCTGCTGCATCTGTAGTTTACGTCGCCAGTGTTGCCTTGTTCCCCCACATCTGGTACGCTTCCCGCTGGTGTGGAAGTCGCCGGGGTCTCCCCCAAAAAAGACGGGGAATCAGTCGTGATAAGTCCACCTTGTGCAGTAGATTTCTTCCTTCTCCTATTATCCCGATAGTTGAATCTGTCTCCATTATCCATATTCTGCCAATTGTAAACCCGACCTTTGGAATAATCATCTGCATCTCTATTCCATTTCCTTCTTTTAACCTCTTCTTCTTCTTGACCCCGGCGACTTCCACACCAGCGGGAAGCGTACCAGACGTGGGGGAACAAGGCAACACTGGCGACGTAAACTACAGAGGCAGCAGACCGAGACAGATGATGAAAAGGGGAGCGATGGCATTACGGAAACGTTAGTTGTAAACATATCTTCCAAGGTACTGTCTGAACCACAACAAAGGCTTCTAGATAAGGGGCTTTCTTTTTGCCCCTCATCTCTGACGGATTGGTTCCAGGTTGAAGCTGATCTGTTTAAATTCTTTAGAGCTATCAAATTGAAATGCTGGTTCTCTGGTAAACCTATATCTGATCGAAATGTTGATACTGATTCTGAATTAAATCTTAGAAAATTTGGTCTTTACAAAGAGAGCAATTTTATGCCACCAATTAATTTACCGGTTGTTGATGCATTTGTTGCAGCTGTAAAAGGTGAAATTGAGAATCTTAAAACACAATGTACTAATGTATTTAAATTTACTCATCCTAATTTAACCAGTGAGGAGTCCAAAGCATTAGAGGAATTGGCTAGTGACACTGATATCACTATAAAACCAGCTGATAAAGGTGGGGCAGTAGTGATAATGGATACTACTATGTACCTTAGAGAAATCATGAGACAGCTTAATGATGATACAGTGTATAAACAAATCCCATATGATCCCAAATTTGAAATTGGTAGGAGGATTAGAAATATATTAGATGAAGCTAAGACGGGTGGGATTATAGATGAGAATTTGGCAGAGTATCTATATATCACACAACCTAGAACCCCTATTTTATACATACTTCCAAAAATACATAAGTCCCTAGTTGACCCTCCGGGTCGACCCATTGTGTCAGGGGTTGATTCTATTTTCTGCCACATTGCCATTTTTTTGGATAAGATTTTAAGAACATATGCCATCGGGGCGACCTCTTATATTAGGGACACATCTGATTTCATAAATAAACTTAATGAAGTAGTTCTACCTGTGGATACGAAAGTCACATTAGTATCGTTCGATGTGGTTAATTTATACACTGTGATAGACCATACCAGGGGTATACAGGCGGTCAATAATTTCCTCAATTCATCGGATTATACACCTGACTGCTGCACCTTCCTTTTGCAATTATTAGAGATTATTCTAAGTATGAATTACTTTCTCTTTGGTGACAATTTTTATCTCCAGCTACAAGGAACGGCGATGGGGTCAAATATTGCCCCCACTTACGCCAATATATTTATGCGATCATTTGAGGAGGCCTTTGTCTATGGATCCCACCACTTTAAACATGTTATTAAGTGGTGGCGTTACATAGACGATATTTTCATGATTTGGTCAGGGGATAGTGATACTCTCTTGGACTTCTTTTCATGCATTAATATGCATGATGATAAGGTCAAATTTACATTGGTACAGTCAGATACTGAGATTCAGTTTCTAGATGTCCTGGTTAAGATCAATAACAACACCTTCAGTACTGAGCTCTACACAAAACCTACAGATTGCAACAATCTACTTCTATATAGCAGCAACCACCCACGTAGTATGGTTGAGAATTTACCAACTAGCCAACTGATGAGGGTCAAAAGGATAGTCAGTGACACAGACACCGCCACCGTGACTCTCGGAAACATGATCAATCGATTCCGTACTCGGGGTTATCCAGCAAGAATATTGAATAAGCATAGGTCAAAAGTAGCTCTAATGGATAGGGACACACTTCTTAGACCTAAGGAAACTAAATCAAAAATGGATCGTATTCCATTTATTTCAACATTTACAGACCAGAGTAAGGCTATTACAGATATTATCAGACGGCACTGGCCTATGTTAAACAATTGTTTGACACATATTCCTGAATTCTCGAAATATCCGCTGCTCTCTTATCGCAGATCCAAAAGCCTTAGGGACAGATTGGTGAAAACCGATGTTGGGTCCCTTAAATCCACTGGACAGACATATCTGGCTAAACCCAGGGTTGGCTGTTTCCCCTGCTTAAATTGTATAAATTGTAAGCTTATACAAAAAGGCCCCACTTTTACACACCCCATCACGCAAAGAATCTTCCAGATTAGACATTTTCTAACGTGCAACACAGATTTTGTTGTTCATGTTCTACAATGCCCCTGTCATCTACTATATGTGGGAGAGACCACACTCGAGTTAAAAATCAGATTAAACCAACATAGGTATACGATTAGAAAAAAGCGTTTGGATTTACCTGTTTCGAAACATTTTTCGGAGATGGGCCATACAGAACAGCAACTAAAATTTTGGATCTTGGATCACATACCCCCCCTGAGACGAGGTGGCAACAGGACTAGACTATTAAAAACTAGGGAGTTGCAATGGATCAATAGGCTCAACACCCTGAAACCAAATGGGCTCAATGTCGATTATGCGTTTAGTGGAGTAATGTGAGAGATTTTCCTTCCTCTTTCCGTCATGCCCCATTATGTTGATACACTTGATGTTATTATCAGTAATTATTAACATGTATACTTATTGGTTTTATTACCTGTTTGAAATATTGATATTTATTTTTCTCTATTTTTCTTTAGAGCGTTCTTTTGAACCTGTTTGAAGATTACCTCGACAGACGAAGAATATCACGGATTTTTCTGTGTATAATTATTATCCAATATTATTAAAAATTATTATATTTTTCATGGAATTTTTGCAATTTTTATTTTTTGCGGATATCATATTATAATAATCTATAAAAAAATATATATCAGTATATGTAGTATGCCATTATATCTCTAGAGGGTGTATTATATACATATCGATAGAACCTATAGGATTGAGAGGTTTGGACGTAGATGCGGTATTTATTTTTGACTTCTCAAAGAACAAATATAGGAGTTATGGGAAACAATACGGCAAGGGGACATATGACATGTCTGCATTGCATTTGTTTTACCCACTAGTGAGGTGGGGATGGGCATTTATAGAATGGCCACCGGCCACACCTTGAACTCCATTTCTAACAACAATACTTAAAACTCTGGTGTGAACAGGGCTGTACCGCTGCGCTTATGCCTCTCTCCTCTTTGGATGCCCTGTTGGGACATTCATTTGAATGTATTCACACTCTCCATTGATAAAGCTTTATCTTAGATTGGGAGCTATATAGTCCCCATTATGGTATGATTCGGTTATTTAAGATATATATACACATACCTTTTGATATAACCCTAAACAAATGGGACTTTTCCCTATTTAAAGATGGCCGCATCGCGTCTGCGCTTCATTGCGCATGCGCGAATGCATACCGGATATCCGCAATATTTAGAACATGGCAATATTCCAACGCATGCGCAATAGAGTTTTTTCGCTTACCGCTATGGCGGCGCCGTGATGGCACGTCCTATGAGGTGATTTTCAATTTTAATTTGTTTTTATGTTTCGCACATGATTCACACACATGTGAACACTACTCTTAATTGGATACTTTAACTGTATTGTGAGTTATATGCACATTAACTGTTGCTTATCCATCTTACTTTGACACTATATGTTTAATTCTGATGTCACTTTTTATTATATATTTATTACGCTATTTTTTTGTTGCTGTTATATACTTTTTCTTTGATTATGTTTGATTCACACACTTGATTGTCACTATGTTATATACTTGGAATGTATCACATGTTATTTGCTTGAGAAAGGCTCTAGAGGACAGAGCTGAAACGTTGCACAGGGGGCAATAAAAGTACCCTATTTTCACATTTACTGCGGAGTGCTGCCTATTTTTTGAATGATAGATAGATAGATAGATAGATAGATAGATAGATAGATAGATAGATAGATAGATAGATAGATAGATATGAGATAGATAGATAGATAGATAGATAGATAGATAGATAGATAGATAGATAGATAGATAGATAGATAGATAGATATGAGATAGATATGAGATAGATAGATATGAGATAGATAGATAGATAGATAGATAGATAGATAGATAGATAGATAGATAATAGATAGATAGATAGATAGATAGATAGATAGATAGATAGATAGATAGATAGATAGATAGATAGATAGATATGAGATAGATAGATAGATAGATAGATAGATAGATAGATAGATGATAGATAGATAGATAGATAGATAGATAGATAGATAGATAGATAGATAGATAGATAGATAGATAGATAGATAGATATGAGATAGATAGATAGATAGATAGATATGAGATAGATAGATAGATAGATAGATAGATAGATAGATAGATAGATAGGTATGAGATAGATAGATAGATAGATAGATAGATAGATGATAGATAGATAGATAGATAGATAGATAGATAGATAGATAGATAGATAGATAGATAGATAGATAGATAGATAGATATGGGATAGATAGATAGATAGATAGATAGATAGATAGATAGATAGATAGATATGAGATAGATAGATAGATAGATAGATAGATAGATAGATAGATAGATAGATAGATAGATAGATAGATAGATATGAGATAGATAGATATGAGATAGATAGATAGATAGATAGATAGATAGATAGATAGATAGATATGAGATAGATAGATAGATAGATAGATATGAGATAGATATGAGATAGATATTAGATAGATAGATAGATAGATAGATAGATATGAGATAGATAGATAGATATATAGATAGATAATAGATAGATAGATAGATAGATAGATAGATAGATAGATAGATAGATAGATATGGGATAGATAGATAGATAGATAGATAGATAGATAGATAGATAGATAGATAGATAGATAGATAGATAGATAGATAGATAGATAGATAGATATATAGATAGATAATAGATAGATAGATAGATACATTTTTAGAACACGCCATCAATGTGTTATTGGTGGGGTCCGCCTTCCCTGATGACAGTTTGTATAGACCATGGCGCTCCAGTGGGTACCGTGACCTCTACAATATTTAAACATTGATGGCCGATCCTAAAGAGGACCCCTGTAGTCCCCCATGTTGTGAGGGAGCAGGTTTGTATAGATAAGACATCTCTCCTCCTCCGGTCTGTATATTCTTGTGGTGATATCCAGTCTTTCTTTCTTTCTTTCTTCTTTCAGGTTTTTGTAAAGTTCACAAACAAAACCCGACACCTCAGTAACGTTCTGGACAATTTCACATTTAGGGCTCCTCCAGGGGGCGCCATACCGGGCAGACACACATGCAGCACTGCTCACTGAAGAGAACTACATGGTTTATCCTATATATTATAGGCATCTTATCATATGTGTTCCATCTCTTATCTGTCCTCCCATAATTCCATGCTCTACAGCATTGGGGTGGGATTGTAGCTTTGTTTATTCTAATCTTCCTGGTACATGAATAGAAAGTCTGCATGAATATAACTGTCTTGGAGCGCCCATCATATGGCATTATATGGCATTAATATGAAGGGGCACTAAATAGGGGATATATTGGCAAAAAATGGCACTGATATATTGGCACTATATGGCATTGATATATGGCCACTATATGGCACTGATGATATGATGGCACTACAGTGTATGGCACTTATATTTTGGCACTACATGGCACTGATATGTTGGCACTTCAGTATATGGCGCAGAGATATTGGCACTATAATGCACTGATATACGAGCACTATTTGGCATTGATCTATTGACCGTATATGGCACTGATATATAAGCACTATGTGGCACTGATATATTGGCACTGAAGTATATGGCACTGATATATTGGCACTGATTATATGGCACTGATATATGAGCACTATATGGCACTGATATATGAGCACTATATGGCACTGATATGTTGGCACTGAATTACATGGCTCTGATATATGAGCACTGTATGGCACTAATAAATGAGCACTATATGGCACTAATATGTTGGTACTGAAGTATATGGCACTGAAATATGAGCACTATATTGAACTGACATATTGGCAGTATATGACGCTGATATATGAGCACTATATGGAACTGATATATGAGCACTATATGGCACTAATATGTTGGCACTGAAGTACATGGCACTGATATATGAGCACTATATGGCACTGATAAATGAGCACTATATGGCACTAATATGTTGGTACTGAAGTATATGGACCTGAAATATGAGCACTATATGGCACTGATATATGAGCACTATATGGCACTAATATGTTGGCACTGAAGTACATGGCACTGATATATGAGCACTATATGGCACTGATATATGGGCACTATATGGCACTGATATATGAGCACTATATGGCACTGATATATGAGCACTATATGGCACTGACATATGAGCACTATATGGCACAGATATATGGGCACTATATGGCACTGATATATGAGCACTATATGGCACTGATATATGAGCACTAAATGCCACTGATATATGAGCACTATATAGCACTGATATATGAGCTTTATATGGCACTGATATATGGGTACTATATGGCACTGATATATGAGCACTATATGGCACTGATATATGAGCACTATATGGCACTGATATACATGAGCACTATATTGCACTGATATATGAGCACTATATGGCACTGATATATGGGCACTATATTGCACTGATATATGGGCACTATATGTCACTGATATATTGGCACTATATGGCACTGATATATGAGCACTATATGGCACTGATATATGGGCACTGATATATGGGCACTATATGGCACTGATATATGAGCACTATATGGCACTGATATATGAGCACTATATGGCACTGATATATGAGCACTATATGACACTGATATATGGGCACTATATGGCACTGATATATGGGCACTATATGGCACTGATATATGGGCACTATATGGCACTGATATATGAACACTATATGACACTGATATATGAGCACTATATGACACTGACATATGAGCAGTATATGACACTGATATATGGGCACTATATGCCACTGATATATGGGCACTATATGGCACTGATATATGGGCACTATATGGCACTGATATATGGGCACTATATGGCACTGATATATGAGCACTATATGGCACTGATATATGAGCACTATATGGCACTGATATATGGGCACTATATGGCACTGATATATGAGCACTATATGGCACTGATATATGAGCACTATATGGCACTGATATATGAGCACTAGATGGCACTGATATATGAGCACTATATGGCACTGATATATGAGCACTATATGGCACTGATATATGAACACTATGTGGCACTGATATATGAGCACTATATGGCACTGATATATGGGCACTATATGGCACTGATATATGAGCACTATATGACACTGATATATGAGCACTATATGGCACTGATATATGAACACTATGTGGCACTGATATATGAGCACTATATGGCACTGATATATGGGCACTATATGGCACTGATATATGAGCACTATATGACACTGATATATGAGCACTATATGGCACTGATATATGAGCACTATATGGCAATGATGTATGAGCACTATATGGCACTGATATATGGGCACTATATGGCACTGATATATGAGCACTATATGACACTGATATATGAGCACTATATGGCACTGATATATGAACACTATGTGGCACTGATATATGAGCACTATATGGCACTGATATATGGGCACTATATGGCACTGATATATGAGCACTATATGACACTGATATATGAGCACTATATGGCACTGATATATGAGCACTATATGGCAATGATGTATGAGCACTATATGGCACTGATATATGGGCACTATATGACACTGATATATGAGCACTATATGACACTGATATATGAGCACTATGTGGCAATATTATTTAATTAGCTTTGATTCTTTACTTACAGCCTGATTGCTCTTTCCATCTTAACCCTTAACCCCCCTTGAGGCATCATGCACACGACCGTTGTTTTCTTCAGTGCCTTATCCGTTTTTTGGGGGACAGCACACTGGACCATTCATTTGTATAGGGTCATGTGCACATGCGTTTTTTTTGCGGATCCGTGTGTCCGTTCCGAAAAATGATAGAACATGCCCTATTCTTGTCGTCTTCTTGCGGTCCGTCTCACCCATTCTAATTTGTTCGCAAAAAGAATGGACAGCGCACAGAAGCCACTCGGATCCGTGTTTTGCGGTGCTCAGAACAGAAACGCTCACGTGCATGATGCCAAACCCCTTCCCCAGGAGCTGAGCCCGCAGCATCACCCAGCGAAAAAATGAATTTCAGAATCTCTGTTTTATTTACGCCCCAAAAGAATGAATAAAATAATAATTAATTTCTACGTAACCTCAAAATGAGGCCAATGAAAACAACAACGTGTCCCACAAAAACATCAACGAAAAAGAAAAAAGTCGCTGCCCTTGGAATGCTGCAAAGAGAAAAAAAAAACGCTTCCACCTTATGGCCCAAAATGATCCGATTCACACCCTATAGAACAGTTTCCATCCTATTTTTTCAGACCTATAGTTGTTTCATCCTAATCTTCCTGGTGCATGAAAAGCATAGAAGTTATTACACCTAAAAATGTCAAGGTCTGGGGTCCATGGGCACAATAATGTCTGGACTTCAAGGTCATTCTTCCGACCTTGCGGTTGTTGATCATTCCTGTGCTCTCTTCTGTAGCCTTTCCCTCTTGACGGCAAAACCCAAATAATCTGTATTTCCTTAAGATTTTATAGTTTTTCTTCCTTGTGACTTTTTCTTTTATTTTTGAGCCCATTTAACCCCGAAGCAGCCATCACCATTTATAATTACGCAGTATCTTGTCAGTATTATCAAAGAAGTTCTGCTGAAAGTAGAAGTTCTGCTTACTGGTCAGATTTTAGAGTTTGGCAAACTGGGCAATTTTATGTTTTTTATGTTTTTGTTTTTCACTCTCTGCCTTCCACGAGCCATAATTATTTTATTTTTCCGTCATTTGGAGCGGAGTGAGGGATTATTTTTTTGCGGGAGGAGTTGTAGTTTCTATTGGCACCATTTAAAGTACCATATTATGTACTGGGAAAAATTATTTGTGGGGTGGAATTAAAAAAAAATGTGATTCTTCCATTTTTTTGGGCTTTAGTTTTTACGTTTTTGACCATGCGGTAAAAACGACAACTTAACTTTATTCTGCTGGTCAATAAAAAAATACGGCAATGCCAAATTTATATGGTTTTTATTCTATTTTACAAAGAAAAAAATGATTTGTTAAAAAAAAAATTTTGTGTCACCACATTCGGAGAGCCATCCATTTTTTTATTCTTTTTAGTGTTTATTGGTACCATTTTAGACTTTATTTTTATTATTTACATTACTTTAGAGGAAAAATGGGAAAAGTTTTTCTTTTTTTAACACTTCTTATAAGTTCCCATAGGGGATTTGAACCGGCTATTGTTAGATCGCTGATACAATACGCTGCAATACTAATGTATTACAGAATAATGCCCTTTTTACAGGCTCTTGTTAAGCCCTGCCTGAGGCGTTCATTAGGCCCCCGGGCTGCCATGATAACCTCGTAGTGGGTAGATGGTGATCAGTTGTCGGAGGGGGCTGCCCCTTCTTTCAAATGGCTCAGATGTTGCGGCTGCAATTAAATGGCCAGTATCAGCGTTCTCTCTGTTCCTAGCCGTTAGTGCGATGTATAATCTGTAATGCACAGTGTATGGAGCGGGCTCATCTATTGAACCTGTTCCGTACATCATCCCCCGCACCAGGACTTACGGGGACGTTCTGGTTCGTCAAGGACTGCAACCCCAGGAGCAACCTAAAAGTCAAGCATGTAAATCTTCACTGCGTGAACCCCCTGGGACTTCACTATGAACCCTTCACTATATGTGCACTTTATGGCGGTGTATTTTACACACTAATGGCAGCTTTATTTGGGCATTTAATGACAGTGTTATGTGTGTACTATATTGTGGTATTATTTGGACACTGAATGGCGGTATTATTTGGGCAATGAATGGCGGTATTATTTGGGCAATGAATGGCGGTATTATTTGGACAATGAATGGCGGTATTATTTGGGCAATGAATGGCGGTATTATTTGGGAAATGAATGGCGGTATTATTTGGGAAATGAATGGCGGTATTATTTGGGAAATGAATGGCGGTATTATTTGGGCAATGAATGGCGGTATTATTTGGGCAATGAATGGTGGTATTATTTGGGCAATGAATGGCGGTATTATTTGGGCAATGAATGGTGGTATTATTTGGGCAATGAATGGCGGTATTATTTGGGCAATGAATGGCGGTATTATTTGGGCAATGAATGGCGGTATTATTTTGACACTGAATGGTGGTATTATTTGGGCAATGAATGGTGGTATTATTTGGGCAATGAATGGCGATATTATTTGGGAAATGAATGGCGGTATTATTTGGGCAATGAATGGCGGTATTATTTTGACACTGAATGGTGGTATTATTTGGGCAATGAATGGTGGTATTATTTGGGCAATGAATGGCGGTATTATTTGGGCAATGAATGGTGGTATTATTTGGGAAATGAATGGTGGTATTATTTGGGCAATGAATGGCGGTATTATTTGGGCAATGAATGGTGGTATTATTTGGGAAATGAATGGTTGTATTATTTGGGCAATGAATGGCAGTATTATTTGGGCAATGAATGTCAGTATTATTTGGGCAATGAATGGCGGTATTATTTTGGCACTGAATGGTGGTATTATTTTGACACTGAATGGTGGTATTATTTGGGCAATGAATGGTGGTATTATTTGGGCAATGAATGGCGGTATTATTTGGGCAATGAATGGCGGTATTATTTGGACAATGAATGGCGGTATTATTTGGGCAATGAATGGCGGTATTATTTGGGAAATGAATGGCGGTATTATTTGGGAAATGAATGGCGGTATTATTTGGGAAATGAATGGCGGTATTATTTGGGCAATGAATGGCGGTATTATTTGGGCAATGAATGGTGGTATTATTTGGGCAATGAATGGCGGTATTATTTGGGCAATGAATGGTGGTATTATTTGGGCAATGAATGGCGGTATTATTTGGGCAATGAATGGCGGTATTATTTGGGCAATGAATGGCGGTATTATTTTGACACTGAATGGTGGTATTATTTGGGCAATGAATGGTGGTATTATTTGGGCAATGAATGGCGATATTATTTGGGAAATGAATGGCGGTATTATTTGGGCAATGAATGGCGGTATTATTTTGACACTGAATGGTGGTATTATTTGGGCAATGAATGGTGGTATTATTTGGGCAATGAATGGCGGTATTATTTGGGCAATGAATGGTGGTATTATTTGGGAAATGAATGGTGGTATTATTTGGGCAATGAATGGCGGTATTATTTGGGCAATGAATGGTGGTATTATTTGGGAAATGAATGGTTGTATTATTTGGGCAATGAATGGCAGTATTATTTGGGCAATGAATGTCAGTATTATTTGGGCAATGAATGGCGGTATTATTTTGGCACTGAATGGTGGTATTATTTTGACACTGAATGGTGGTATTATTTGGGCAATGAATGGTGGTATTATTTGGGCAATGAATGGCGGTATTATTTGGGCCATGAATGGTGGTATTATTTGGGCAATGAATGGCGGTATTATTTGGGCAATGAATGGTGGTATTATTTGGGAAATGAATGGTTGTATTATTTGGGCAATGAATGGCAGTATTATTTGGGCAATGAATGGTGGTATTATTTGGGAAATGAATGGTGGTATTATTTGGGCAGTGAATGTCAGTATTATTTGGGCAATGAATGGCGGTATTATTTTGGCACTGAATGGTGGTATTATTTTGACACTGAATGGTGGTATTATTTGGACACTGAATGGCGGTATTATTTGGGCAATGAATGGTGGTATTATTTGGGCAATGAATGGCGGTATTATTTGGACAATGAATGGCGGTATTATTTGGGCAATGAATGGTGGTATTATTTGGGAAATGAATGGCGGTATTATTTGGGAAATGAATGGCGGTATTATTTGGGCAATGAATGGCGGTATTATTTGGGCAATGAATGGCGGTATTATTTGGGCAATGAATGGTGGTATTATTTGGGCAATGAATGGCGGTATTATTTGGGCAATGAATGGTGGTATTATTTGGGCAATGAATGGCGGTATTATTTGGGCAATGAATGGCGGTATTATTTGGGCAATGAATGGCGGTATTATTTTGACACTGAATGGTGGTATTATTTGGGCAATGAATGGTGGTATTATTTGGGCAATGAATGGCGATATTATTTGGGAAATGAATGGCGGTATTATTTGGGCAATGAATGGCGGTATTATTTTGACACTGAATGGTGGTATTATTTGGGCAATGAATGGTGGTATTATTTGGGCAATGAATGGCGGTATTATTTGGGCAATGAATGGTGGTATTATTTGGGAAATGAATGGTGGTATTATTTGGGCAATGAATGGCGGTATTATTTGGGCAATGAATGGTGGTATTATTTGGGAAATGAATGGTTGTATTATTTGGACAATGAATGGCAGTATTATTTGGGCAATGAATGTCAGTATTATTTGGGCAATGAATGGCGGTATTATTTTGGCACTGAATGGTGGTATTATTTTGACACTGAATGGTGGTATTATTTGGGCAATGAATGGTGGTATTATTTGGGCAATGAATGGCGGTATTATTTGGGCAATGAATGGCGGTATTATTTGGGCAATGAATGGTGGTATTATTTGGGAAATGAATGGTTGTATTATTTGGGCAATGAATGGCAGTATTATTTGGGCAATGAATGGTGGTATTATTTGGGCAATGAATGGTGGTATTATTTGGGCAATGAATGGCGGTATTATTTGGGCAATGAATGGTGGTATTATTTGGGAAATGAATGGTGGTATTATTTGGGCAGTGAATGTCAGTATTATTTGGGCAATGAATGGCGGTATTATTTTGGCACTGAATGGTGGTATTATTTTGACACTGAATGGTGGTATTATTTGGGCAATGAATGGTGGTATTATTTGGGCAATGAATGGTGGTATTATTTGGGCAATGAATGGTGGTATTATTTGGGCAATGAATGGCGGTATTATTTGGGCAGTGAATGTCAGTATTATTTGGGCAATGAATGGCGGTATTATTTGGGCAATAAATGGCTGTATTATTTGGGCAATGAATGGCGATATTATTTGGGCAATGAATGGTGGTATTATTTGGGCAATGAATGGCGGTATTATTTGGGCAATGAATGGCGATATTATTTGGGCAATGAATGGTGGTATTATTTGGGCAATGAATGGTGGTATTATTTGGGCAATGAATGGCGGTATTATTTGGGCAATAAATGGCTGTATTATTTGGGCAATGAATGGTGGTATTATTTGGGCAATAAATGGCGATATTATTTGGGCAATGAATGGTGGTATTATTTGGGCAATGAATGGCGGTATTATTTGTCAGTGAATGTCAGTATTATTTGGGCAATGAATGGTGGTATTATTTGGGCAGTGAATGTCAGTATTATTTGGGCAATGAATGGCGGTATTATTTGGGCAATGAATGGCGATATTATTTGGGCAATGAATGGCGGTATTATTTGTCAGTGAATGTCAGTATTATTTGGGCAATGAATGGCGGTATTATTTGGGCAGTGAATGTCAGTATTATTTGGGCAATGAATGGCGGTATTATTTGGGCAGTGAATGTCAGTATTATTTGGGCAGTGAATGTCAGTATTATTTGGGCAATGAATGGTGGTATTATTTGGGCAATGAATGGCAGTATTATTTGGGCAGTGAATGTCAGTATTATTTGGGCAATGAATGGTGGTATTATTTGGGCAGTGAATGTCAGTATTATTTGGGCAATGAATGGCGGTATTATTTGGGCAATGAATGGCGGTATTATTTGGGCAATGAATGGTGGTATTATTTGGGCAATGAATGGCGGTATTATTTGGGCAATGAATGGTGGTATTATTTGGGAAATGAATGGTGGTATTATTTGGGCAATGAATGGCGGTATTATTTGGGCAATGAATGGTGGTATTATTTGCGAAATGAATGGCGGTATTATTTGGGCAGTGAATGTCAGTATTATTTGGGCAATGAATGGCGGTATTATTTTGGCACTGAATGGTGGTATTATTTGGGCAATGAATGGTGGTATTATTTGGGCAATGAATGGCGGTATTATTTGGGCCATGAATGGCGGTATTATTTGGGCAATGAATGGCGGTATTATTTTGGCAATGAATGGTGGTATTATTTGGGCAATGAATGGCGGTATTATTTGGGCAATAAATGGCTGTATTATTTGGGCAATGAATGGCGATATTATTTGGGCAATGAATGGTGGTATTATTTGGGCAATGAATGGCGGTATTATTTGGGCAGTGAATGTCAGTATTATTTGGGCAATGAATGGTGGTATTATTTGGGCAATGAATGGCGGTATTATTTGGGCAATGAATGGTGGTATTATTTCGGAAATGAATGGCGGTATTATTTGGGCAATGAATGGCGGTATTATTTGGGCAATGACTGGCGTTATTATTTGGGAAATGAATGGTGGTATTATTTGGGCAATGAATGGTGGTATTATTTGGGCAATAAATGGCTGTATTATTTGGGCAGTGAATGTCAGTATTATTTGGGCAATGAATGGTGGTATTATTTGGGCAATGAATGGCGATATTATTTGGGCAATAAATGGCTGTATTATTTGGGCAATGAATGGTGGTATTATTTGGGCAGTGAATGGCGATATTATTTGGGCAATGAATGGTGGTATTATTTGGGCAATGAATGGCGGTATTATTTGGGCAGTGAATGTCAGTATTATTTGGGCAATGAATGGTGGTATTATTTGGGCAGTGAATGTCAGTATTATTTGGGCAATGAATGGCGGTATTATTTGGGCAGTGAATGTCAGTATTATTTGGGCAATGAATGGCGGTATTATTTGGGCAATGAATTGCGATATTATTTGGGCAATGAATGGTGGTATTATTTGGGCAATGAATGGCGGTATTATTTGGGCAGTGAATGTCAGTATTATTTGGGCAATGAATGGCGGTATTATTTGGGCAATGAATTGCGATATTATTTGGGCAATGAATTGCGATATTATTTGGGCAATGAATGGTGGTATTATTTGGGCAATGAATGGTGGTATTATTTGGGCAGTGAATGTCAGTATTATTTGGGCAATGAATGGCGTTATTATTTGGGCAGTGAATGTCAGTATTATTTGGGCAATGAATGGCGGTATTATTTGGGCAATGAATTGCGATATTATTTGGGCAATGAATGGTGGTATTATTTGGGCAATGAATGGCGGTATTATTTGGGCAATGAATGGCGATATTATTTGGGCAATGAATGGTGGTATTATTTGGGCAATGAATGGCGGTATTATTTGGGCAGTGAATGTCAGTATTATTTGGGCAATGAATGGCGATATTATTTGGGCAATGAATGGTGGTATTATTTGGGCAGTGAATGTCAGTATTATTTGGGCAATGAATGGCGGTATTATTTGGGCAGTGAATGTCAGTATTATTTGGGCAATGAATGGTGGTATTATTTGGGCAGTGAATGTCAGTATTATTTGGGCAATGAATGGCGGTATTATTTGGGCAATGAATGGCGGTATTATTTGGGTAGTGAATGTCAGTATTATTTGGGTACTAGGTTGTAGTACGATTTTAATACTGTTTTGAGGTAATAATTAGGCATTGTATGACGACATTATTTGGGCACAGTATTATATGGGCGTTGTATAGAAATATGTGGCATTGTATGGCAGTGTAAACATTCCGGTACGAACGTTCATTCCTGATCACCGCCCTGTGTAAACAAGAAACACTCGTACGCCAGCTCATCGGATCTTTTATGCGCTCATATAAAGGTGGCTTGTTGGCAGGACATTCGCCCTCGCTGCCACTCCCATAGAACAGAATGGAGAGAGCCGTGCCCACAGGCAGCCCCTTCTCCACTTAGTCCCCGCCTGGAATTGTCAGCGAGCGGCAGAGGGCGAGGGACCGGCACCTGTTCAGACATTTATGGCATATCCTGAGGATATGCCATAAATGTCTACGTTGGAAATGACCCTTTTAGGGTTCCCGGCCTCTGTTCATTGCAGTAGAACTGGTTTTGGTTTTTGCACATTCTGTGAATTTTTGAGGATTAGATTAGGTAACATCCAATGTAGTTGAGAAATATTGGGAAAATGGAAACCGAGATCAATAACCTGAGTTCCATTTAGGTGGAAACCAAGTGCAGTTAAAGGGGTTTTCCCATTAGAGACATTTATGCATATCCGCGCTGTTTCCGTGTATCCTATAGAACTGAATGGTACATACAGGAACAGTGTAGCCCGCATGCTGCGCTGCTTCCGTAACTGCCATTCACTGCTATGCGAGTCACAGAGCGAGCTACGCTGTTTCCCGAAGTCCCCGAAGTTGCATAGATTTTACTGCTCTGTTTCCCGAAGTCCCATAGATTGTGCTGCGCTGTTTCCAGAGGTCCCATAGATTGTGCTGCGCTGTTTCCAGAAGTCCCATAGATTGTGCTGCGCTGTTTCCAGAAGTCCCATAGATTGTGCTGCGCTGTTTCCAGAAGTCCCATAGATTGTGCTGTGCTGTTTCCACAAGTCACATAGATTGTGCTGTGCTGTTTCCAGAAGTACCATAGATTGTGCTACGCTGTTTCCAGAGGTCCCATAGATTGTGCTACGCTGTTTCCAGAGGTCCCATAGATTGTGCTGCGCTGTTTCCAGAAGTCCCATAGATTGTGCTACGCTGTTTCCAGAAGTCACATAGATTGTTCTGCACTGTTTCCAGAAGTCCCATAGATTGTGCTGCGCTGTTTCCAGAAGTCCCATAGATTGTGCTGCGCTGTTTCCACAAGTCACGTAGATTGTGCTGCACTGTTTCCAGAAGTCCCATAGATTGTGCTGCGCTGTTTCCAGAAGTCCCATAGATTGTGCTACGCTGTTTCCAGAAGTCCCATAGATTGTTCTGCGCTGTTTCCAGAAGTCCCATAGATTGTGCTGCGCTGTTTCCAGAAGTCCCATAGATTGTTCTACGCTGTTTCCAGAAGTCCCATAGATTGTGCTGCGCTGTTTCCAGAAGTCCCAAAGATTGTGCTGCGCTGTTTCCAGAAGTCCCATAGATTGTGCTGCGCTGTTTCTAGAAGTCCCATAGCTTGTGCTGCGCTGTTTCTAGAAGTCCCATAGATTGTGCTGCGCTGTTTCCACAAGTCACGTAGATTGTGCTGCGCTGTTTCCAGAAGTCCCATAGATTGTGCTACGCTGTTTCCAGAAGTCCCATAGATTGTGCTACGCTGTTTCCAGAAGTCCCATAGATTGTGCTACGCTGTTTCCAGAAGTCCCATAGATTGTGCTGCGCTGTTTCCAGAAGTCCCATAGATTGTGCTGCGCTGTTTCCAGAAGTCCCATAGATTGTGCTGTGCTGTTTCCAGAAGTCCCATAGATTGTGCTGCGCTGTTTCCAGAAGTCCCATAGATTGTGCTGCGCTGTTTCCAGAAGTCCCATAGATTGTGCTGCGCTGTTTCCAGAAGTCCCATAGATTGTGCTATGTTGTTTCCAGAAGTCCCATAGATTGTGCTGCGCTGTTTCCAGAAGTCCCATAGATTGTGCTGCGCTGTTTCCAGAAGTCCCATAGATTGTGCTATGTTGTTTCCAGAAGACCCATAGATTGTGCTGCGCTGTTCCCACAAGTCCCATAGATTGTGCTGCGCTGTTTCCAGAAGTCCCATAGATTGTGCTGCGCTGTTTCCAGAAGTCCCATAGATAGTGCTGCGCTGTTTCCAGAAGTCACATAGATTGTGCTACGCTGTTTCCAGAAGTCCCATAGATTGTGCTACGCTGTTTCCAGAAGTCCCATAGATTGTGCTACACTGTTTCCAGAAGTCCCATAGATTGTGCTGCGCTGTTTCCAGAAGTCCCATAGATTGTGCTGCGCTGTTTCCAGAAGTCCCATAGATTGTGCTACGCTGTTTCCACAAGTCCCATAGATTGTGCTGCGTTGTTTCCAGAAGTCCCATAGATTGTGCTGCGCTGTTTCTAGAAGTCACATAGATTGTGCTGCGCTGTTTCCAGAAGTCCCATAGATTGTGCTGCGCTGTTTCCAGAAGTCCCATAGATTGTGCTGCGTTGTTTCCAGAAGTCCCATAGATTGTGCTGCGCTGTTTCCAGAAGTCACATAGATTGTGCTGCACTGTTTCCAGAAGTCCCATAGATTGTGCTACGCTGTTTCCAGAAGTCCCATAGATTGTGCTGCACTGTTTCCAGAAGTCCCATAGATTGTGCTGCGCTGTTTCCAGAAGTCCCATAGATTGTGCTGTGCTGTTTCCAGAGGTCCCGTAGATTGTGCTGCGCTGTTTCCAGAAGTCCCATAGATTGTGCTGCGCTGTTTCCAGAAGTCCCATAGATTGTGCTGCGCTGTTTCCAGAAGTCCCATAGATTGTGCTGCGCTGTTTCCAGAAGTCCCATAGATTGTGCTATGTTGTTTCCAGAAGTCCCATAGATTGTGCTGCGCTGTTTCAAGAAGTCACATAGATTGTGCTAGGATGTTTCCAGAAGTCACATAGATTGTGCTGCGTTGTTTCTAGAAGTCCCATAGATTGTGCTGCGCTGTTTCTAGAAGTCACATAGATTGTGCTGCGCTGTTTCCAGAAGTCCCATAGATTGTGCTGCGCTGTTTCCAGAAGTCCCATAGATTGTGCTGCGTTGTTTCCAGAAGTCCCATAGATTGTGCTGCGCTTTTTCCAGAAGTCACATAGATTGTGCTGCGCTGTTTCCAGAAGTCCCATAGATTGTGCTGCGCTGTTTCCAGAAGTCCCATAGATTGTGCTGCGCTGTTTCCAGAAGTCCCATAGATAGTGCTGCGCTGTTTCCAGAAGTCACATAGATTGTGCTACGCTGTTTCCAGAAGTCCCATAGATTGTGCTACGCTGTTTCCAGAAGTCCCATAGATTGTGCTACACTGTTTCCAGAAGTCCCATAGATTGTGCTGCGCTGTTTCCAGAAGTCCCATAGATTGTGCTGCGCTGTTTCCAGAAGTCCCATAGATTGTGCTACGCTGTTTCCACAAGTCCCATAGATTGTGCTGCGTTGTTTCCAGAAGTCCCATAGATTGTGCTGCGCTGTTTCTAGAAGTCACATAGATTGTGCTGCGCTGTTTCCAGAAGTCCCATAGATTGTGCTGCGCTGTTTCCAGAAGTCCCATAGATTGTGCTGCGTTGTTTCCAGAAGTCCCATAGATTGTGCTGCGCTGTTTCCAGAAGTCACATAGATTGTGCTGCACTGTTTCCAGAAGTCCCATAGATTGTGCTACGCTGTTTCCAGAAGTCCCATAGATTGTGCTGCGCTGTTTCCAGAAGTCCCATAGATTGTGCTGCGCTGTTTCCAGAAGTCACATAGATTGTGCTACGCTGTTTCCAGAAGTCACATAGATTGTGCTACGCTGTTTCTAGAAGTCCCATAGATTGTGCTGCGCTGTTTCGAGAAGTCACATAGATTGTGCTAGGCTGTTTCCAGAAGTCACATAGATTGTGCTGCGTTGTTTCTAGAAGTCCCATAGATTGTGCTGCGCTGTTTCTAGACGTCACATAGATTGTGCTGCGCTGTTTCCAGAAGTCCCATAGATTGTGCTGCGCTGTTTCCAGAAGTCCCATAGATTGTGCTGCGTTGTTTCCAGAAGTCCCATAGATTGTGCTGCGCTGTTTTCAGAAGTCCCATAGATTGTGCTACGTTGTTTCCAGAAGTCCCATAGATTGTGCTGCGCTGTTTCCAGAAGTCACATAGATTGTGCTGCGCTGTTTCCAGAAGTCCCATAGATTGTGCTGCGCTGTTTCCAGAAGTCCCATAGATTGTGCTGCGCTGTTTCCAGAAGTCCCATAGATTGTGCTACGCTGTTTCCAGAAGTCACATAGATTGTGCTGCGCTGTTTCCAGAAGTCCCATAGATTGTGCTACGCTGTTTCCAGAAGTCCCATAGATTGTGCTGCGCTGTTTCCAGAAGTCCCATAGATTGTGCTGCGCTGTTTCCAGAAGTCCCATAGATTGTGCTACGCTGTTTCCAGAAGTCCCATAGATTGTTCTGCGCTGTTTCCAGAAGTCCCATAGATTGTGCTGCGCTGTTTCCAGAAGTCCCATAGATTGTTCTACGCTGTTTCCAGAAGTCCCATAGATTGTGCTGCGCTGTTTCCAGAAGTCCCATAGATTGTGCTGCGCTGTTTCTAGAAGTCCCATAGATTGTGCTGCGCTGTTTCCACAAGTCACGTAGATTGTGCTGCGCTGTTTCCAGAAGTCCCATAGATTGTGCTACGCTGTTTCCAGAAGTCCCATAGATTGTGCTGCGCTGTTTCCAGAAGTCCCATAGATTGTGCTGCGCTGTTTCCAGAAGTCCCATAGATTGTGCTGCGCTGTTTCCAGAAGTCCCATAGATTGTGCTGCGCTGTTTCCAGAAGTCACATAGATTGTGCTACGCTGTTTCCAGAGGTCCCATAGATTGTGCTGCGCTGTTTCCAGAAGTCCCATAGATTGTGCTGCGCTGTTTTCAGAAGTCCCATAGATTGTGCTGCGCTGTTTCCAGAAGTCCCATAGATTGTGCTGCGCTGTTTCCAGAAGTCCCATAGATTGTGCTGCGCTGTTCCCACAAGTCCCATAGATTGTGCTGCGCTGTTTCTAGAAGTCCCATAGATTGTGCTACGCTGTTTCCAGAGGTCCCATAGATTGTGCTGCGCTGTTTCCAGAAGTCCCATAGATTGTGTTACGCTGTTTCCAGAAGTCCCATAGATTGTGCTGCGCTGTTTCCAGAAGTCCCATAGATTGTGCTGCGCTGTTCCCACAAGTCCCATAGATTGTGCTGCGCTGTTTTCTAGAAGTCCCATAGATTGTGCTGCGCTGTTTCCAGAAGTCCCATAGATTGTGCTGCGCTGTTTCCAGAAGTCCCATAGATTGTGCTGCGCTGTCTCCAGAAGTCCCATAGATTGTGCTGCGCTGTCTCCTGAAGTCCCATAGATTGTGCTGCGCTGTTTCCAGAAGTCCCATAGATTGTGCTGCGCTGTTTCCAGAAGTCCCATAGATTGTGCTGCGCTGTTTCCAGAAGTCCCATAGATTGTGTTACGCTGTTTCCAGAAGTCCCATAGATTGTGCTGCGCTGTTTCCAGAAGTCCCATAGATTGTGCTGCGCTGTTTCCAGAAGACCCATAGATTGTGCTGCGCTGTTCCCACAAGTCCCATAGATTGTGCTGCGCTGTTTCCAGAAGTCACATAGATTGTGCTGCGCTGTTTCCAGAAGTCCCATAGATTGTGCTGCGCTGTTTCCAGAAGTCCCATAGATTGTGCTGCGCTGTTTCCAGAAGTCCCATAGATTGTGCTACGCTGTTTCCAGAAGTCCCATAGATTGTGCTGCGCTGTTTCCAGAAGTCCCATAGATTGTGCTGCGCTGTTTCCAGAAGTCCCATAGATTGTGCTGCGCTGTTTCTAGAAGTCCCATAGATTGTGCTGCGTTGTTTCTAGAAGTCCCATAGATTGTGCTGCGTTGTTTCCAGAAGTCCCATAGATTGTGCTGCGTTGTTTCCAGAAGTCCCATAGATTGTGCTACGCTGTTTCCAGAAGTCCCATAGATTGTGCTGCGTTGTTTCCAGAAGTCCCATAGATTGTGCTGCGCTGTTCCCACAAGTCCCATAGATTGTGCTGCGCTGTTTCTAGAAGTCCCATAGATTGTGCTGCGCTGTTTCCAGAAGTCCCATAGATTGTGCTGCGCTGTTCCCAGAAGTCCCATAGATTGTGCTGCGCTGTCTCCAGAAGTCCCATAGATTGTGCTGCGCTGTTTCTAGAAGTCCCATAGATTGTGCTGTGCTGTTTCCAGAAGTACCATAGATTGTGCTGCGCTGTTTCCAGAAGTCCCATAGATTGTGCTGCGCTGTTTCCAGAAGTCCCATAGATTGTGCTGCGCTGTTTCCAGAAGTCCCATAGATTGTGCTGCGCTGTTTCCAGAAGTCCCATAGATTGTGCTGCGCTGTTTCCAGAGGTCCCATAGATTGCGCTGCGCTGTTTCCAGAGGTCCCATAGATTGTGCTGCGCTGTTTCCAGAAGTCCCATAGATTGTGTTACGCTGTTTCCAGAAGTCCCATAGATTGTGCTGCGCTGTTTCCAGAAGTCCCATAGATTGTGCTGCTCTGTTTCCAGAAGACCCATAGATTGTGCTGCGCTGTTCCCACAAGTCCCATAGATTGTGCTGCGCTGTTTCCAGAAGTCCCATAGATTGTGCTGCGCTGTTTCCAGAAGTCCCATAGATTGTGCTGCGCTGTTTCCAGAAGACCCATAGATTGTGCTGCGCTGTTCCCACAAGTCCCATAGATTGTGCTGCGCTGTTTCCAGAAGTCCCATAGATTGTGCTGCGCTGTTTCCAGAAGTCCCATAGATTGTGCTGCGCTGTTTCCAGAAGTCCCATAGATTGTGTTACGCTGTTTCCAGAAGTCCCATAGATTGTGCTGCGCTGTTTCCAGAAGTCCCATAGATTGTGCTGCGCTGTTTCCAGAAGACCCATAGATTGTGCTGCGCTGTTCCCACAAGTCCCATAGATTGTGCTGCGCTGTTTCCAGAAGTCACATAGATTGTGCTGCGCTGTTTCCAGAAGTCCCATAGATTGTGCTGCGCTGTTTCCAGAAGTCCCATAGATTGTGCTGCGCTGTTTCCAGAAGTCCCATAGATTGTGCTACGCTGTTTCCAGAAGTCCCATAGATTGTGCTGCGCTGTTTCCAGAAGTCCCATAGATTGTGCTGCGCTGTTTCCAGAAGTCCCATAGATTGTGCTGCGCTGTTTCTAGAAGTCCCATAGATTGTGCTGCGTTGTTTCTAGAAGTCCCATAGATTGTGCCGCGTTGTTTCCAGAAGTCCCATAGATTGTGCTGCGCTGTTTCCAGAAGTCCCATAGATTGTGCTGCGCTGTTTCTAGAAGTCCCATAGATTGTGCTGCGTTGTTTCCAGAAGTCCCATAGATTGTGCTGCGTTGTTTCCAGAAGTCCCATAGATTGTGCTACGCTGTTTCCAGAAGTCCCATAGATTGTGCTGCGTTGTTTCCAGAAGTCCCATAGATTGTGCTGCGCTGTTCCCACAAGTCCCATAGATTGTGCTGCGCTGTTTCTAGAAGTCCCATAGATTGTGCTGCGCTGTTTCCAGAAGTCCCATAGATTGTGCTGCGCTGTTTCCAGAAGTCCCATAGATTGTGCTGCGCTGTCTCCAGAAGTCCCATAGATTGTGCTGCGCTGTTTCTAGAAGTCCCATAGATTGTGCTGTGCTGTTTCCAGAAGTACCATAGATTGTGCTGCGCTGTTTCCAGAAGTCCCATAGATTGTGCTGCGCTGTTTCCAGAAGTCCCATAGATTGTGCTGCGCTGTTTCCAGAAGTCCCATAGATTGTGCTGCGCTGTTTCCAGAAGTCCCATAGATTGTGCTGCGCTGTTTCCAGAGGTCCCATAGATTGCGCTGCGCTGTTTCCAGAGGTCCCATAGATTGTGCTGCGCTGTTTCCAGAAGTCCCATAGATTTTGTTACGCTGTTTCCAGAAGTCCCATAGATTGTGCTGCGCTGTTTCCAGAAGTCCCATAGATTGTGCTGCTCTGTTTCCAGAAGACCCATAGATTGTGCTGCGCTGTTCCCACAAGTCCCATAGATTGTGCTGCGCTGTTTCCAGAAGTCCCATAGATTGTGCTGCGCTGTTTCCAGAAGTCCCATAGATTGTGCTGCGCTGTTTCCAGAAGACCCATAGATTGTGCTGCGCTGTTCCCACAAGTCCCATAGATTGTGCTGCGCTGTTTCCAGAAGTCCCATAGATTGTGCTGCTCTGTTTCCAGAAGTCCCATAGATTGTGCTGCGCTGTTTCCAGAAGTCCCATAGATTGTGTTACGCTGTTTCCAGAAGTCCCATAGATTGTGCTGCGCTGTTTCCAGAAGTCCCATAGATTGTGCTGCGCTGTTTCCAGAAGACCCATAGATTGTGCTGCGCTGTTCCCACAAGTCCCATAGATTGTGCTGCGCTGTTTCCAGAAGTCCCATAGATTGCGCTGCGCTGTTTCCAGAAGTCCCATAGATTGTGCTGCGCTGTTTCCAGAAGTCCCATAGATTGTGCTGCGCTGTTTCCAGAAGTCCCATAGATTGTGCTACGCTGTTTCCAGAAGTCCCATAGATTGTGCTGCGCTGTTTCCAGAAGTCCCATAGATTGTGCTGCGCTGTTTCCCGAAGTCCCATAGATTGTGCTGCGCTGTTTCCAGAAGTCCCATAGATTGTGCTGCGCTGTTTCCAGAAGACCCATAGATTGTGCTGCGCTGTTCCCACAAGTCCCATAGATTGTGCTGCGCTGTTTCCAGAAGTCCCATAGATTGTGCTGCGCTGTTTCCAGAAGTCCCATAGATTGTGCTGCGCTGTTTCCAGAAGTCCCATAGATTGTGTTACGCTGTTTCCAGAAGTCCCATAGATTGTGCTGCGCTGTTCCCACAAGTCCCATAGATTGTGCTGCGCTGTTTCCAGAAGTCCCATAGATTGTGCTGCGCTGTTTCCAGAAGTCCCATAGATTGTGCTGCGCTGTTTCCAGAAGTCCCATAGATTGTGCTGCGCTGTTTCCAGAAGTCCCATAGATTGTGTTACGCTGTTTCCAGAAGTCCCATAGATTGTGCTGCGCTGTTTCCAGAAGTCCCATAGATTGTGCTGCGCTGTTTCCAGAAGACCCATAGATTGTGCTGCGCTGTTCCCACAAGTCCCATAGATTGTGCTGCGCTGTTTCCAGAAGTCCCATAGATTGTGCTGCGCTGTTTCCAGAAGTCCCATAGATTGTGCTGCGCTGTTTCCAGAAGTCCCATAGATTGTGCTGCGCTGTTTCCAGAAGTCCCATAGATTGTGCTACGCTGTTTCCAGAAGTCCCATAGATTGTGCTGCGCTGTTTCCAGAAGTCCCATAGATTGTGCTGCGCTGTTTCCAGAAGTCCCATAGATTGTGCTGCGCTGTTTCCAGAAGTCCCATAGATTGTGCTGCGTTGTTTCTAGAAGTCCCATAGATTGTGCTGCGCTGTTTCCAGAAGTCCCATAGATTGTGCTGCGCTGTTCCCACAAGTCCCATAGATTGTGCTGCGCTGTTTCTAGAAGTCCCATAGATTGTGCTGCGCTGTTTCCAGAAGTCCCATAGATTGTGCTGCGCTGTTTCCAGAAGTCCCATAGATTGTGCTGCGCTGTTCCCACAAGTCCCATAGATTGTGCTGCGCTGTTTCCAGAAGTCCCATAGATTGTGCTGCGTTGTTCCCACAAGTCCCATAGATTGTGCTGCGCTGTTTCCAGAGGTCCCATAGATTGTGCTGCGCTGTCTCCTGAAGTCCCATAGATTGTGCTGCGCTGTTTCCAGAAGTCCCATAGATTGTGCTGCGCTGTTTCCAGAAGTCCCATAGATTGTGCTACGTTGTTTCCAGAAGTCCCATAGATTGTGCTGTGCTGTTTCTAGAAGTCCCATAGATTGTGCTGCGCTGTTTCCAGAAGTCCCATAGATTGTGCTGCGCTGTTTCCAGAAGTCCCATAGATTGTGCTACGCTGTTTCCAGAAGTCCCATAGATTGTGCTGCGCTGTTTCCAGAAGTCCCATAGATTGTGCTACGCTGTTTCCAGAAGTCCCATAGATTGTGCTGCGCTGTTTCCAGAAGTCCCATAGATTGTGCTACACTGTTTCCAGAAGTCCCATAGATTGTGCTGCGCTGTTTCCAGAAGTCCCATATATTGTGCTGCGCTGTTTCCAGAAGTCCCATAGATTGTGCTGCGCTGTTTCCAGAAGTCCCATAGATTGTGCTGCGCTGTTTCCAGAAGTCCCATAGATTGTGCTGCTGCTTTATTTTCCTTTCCTTCCAAAATTGCTACAATGTATCAGTCTGGAGACCAGAGTATTTGCCAGGCAGAGAATTGTCTAGATTGAATTCAATAGTAGAAAACTGTACTGTGGGAAGTATCAGTTCTGTACAAGTTTTTATCTTCTAGCAAGAATGTTCCATTCATTTAAAGCAATCAGAGATCTTAAAAATCCAATCAAAACACAAAGTCTGTAATCAGTTAAGTGTTGCTTACAAAACTCCTATTTCTTATTTATATCTGTTTCTGGTAAACGTGTCATTATTACTACTACAGAAGCTGTCACCCAGCTTTCCCAGGTCCATGAATGGCAAATCTGTCTATCTTTGTAGATCTAGAGGTGGTTGAGATACCGACTGCCATACAGTAGTGCGGGAAAGCGGAATAACACAGCAGCTGAAATGATAACTATTTCCTGTTGTCACATTAAGAAAACAGAGAGGGAAGAAACAAGTTGGGAAATATTGCAATAGGGAGATAGAGATAAGCGGCCGCCAGACACCTTTGTCTCTGCTTATCTCCCTCTTGTTCAATGGATTGTATATGTAAAATCCACAATAGCTAAACATATTTACCCCCTGAGGGCAGGCAATGGGTGATCAGTGGAGCTGCCCTCACACATCAGACTGTCATTGTATCCATCAGTGGGATCTGCAAATAATTATCACCAAGTTTTTTTGAGCGTGTTCAGGGGTGTAGCTGTATGGGGTGCAGAGGGGTGTAGAACTGTAGGGGGTGCAGAGGGGTGTAGAACTGTAGGGGGTGCAGAGGGGTGTAGAACTGTAGGGGGTGCAGAGGGGTGTAGAACTGTAGGGGGTGCAGAGGGGTGTAGATCTGTAGGGGGTACAGAGGGGTGTAGCTGTATGGGGTGCAGAGCGGTGTAGCTGTACGGGGTGCAGAGGGGTGTAGCTGTATGGGGTGCCGAGGGTTTGTAGCTGTAGAGGGTGCAGAGGGGTGTAGCGGTAGGGGGTGCAGAGGGGTGTAGCTGTAGGGGGTGCAGAGGAGTGTAGCTGTAGGGGGTGCAGAGCGGTGTAGCTGTAGGAGGTGCAGAGGGGTGTAGCTGTAGGAGGTGCAGAGGGGTGTAGCTATAGGGGGTGCAGAGGGGTGTAGCTGTAGGGGGTGCAGAGGGGTGTAGCTGTAGGAGGTGCAGAGGGGTGTAGCAGTAGGGGGTGCAGAGGGGTGTAGCTGTAGAGGGTGCAGAGGGGTGTAGCTGTAGGAGGTGCAGAGGGGTGTAGCTGTAGGGGGTGCAGAGGGGTGTAGCTGTAGGGGGTGCAGAGGGGTGTAGCTGTAGGAGGTGCAGAGGGGTGTAGCTGTAAAAGGTGCAGAGGGGTGTAGCTGTAGGGGGTGCAGAGGGGTGTAGCTGTAGGGGGTGCAGAGGGGTGTAGCTGTAGGAGGTGCAGAGGTGTGTAGCTGTAGGGGGTGCAGAGGGGTGTAGCTGTAGGAGGTGCAGAGGGGTGTAGCTGTAGGGGGTGCAGAGGGGTGTAGCTGTAGGGGGTGCAGAGGGGTGTAGCTGTAGGCGGTGCAGAGGGGTGTAGCTGTAGGTGGTGCAAAGGGGTGTAGCTGTAGGAGGTGCAGAGGGGTGTAGCTGTAGGAGGTGAAGAGGGGTGTAGCTGTAGGGGGTGCAGAAGGGTGTAGCTGTAGAGGGTGCAGATGGGTGTAGCTGTAGGGGGTGCAGAGGGGTGTAGCTGTACGGGGTGCAGAGGGGTGTAGCTGTAGGGGGTGCAGAGGAGTGTAGCTGTAGGGGGTGCAGAGCGGTGTAGCTGTAGGAGGTGCAGAGGGGTGTAGCTGTAGGAGGTGCAGAGGGGTGTAGCTATAGGGGGTGCAGAGGGGTGTAGCTGTAGGGGGTGCAGAGGGGTGTAGCTGTAGGAGGTGCAGAGGGGTGTAGCAGTAGGGGGTGCAGAGGGGTGTAGCTGTAGAGGGTGCAGAGGGGTGTAGCTGTAGGAGGTGCAGAGGGGTGTAGCTGTAGGGGGTGCAGAGGGGTGTAGCTGTAGGGGGTGCAGAGGGGTGTAGCTGTAGGAGGTGCAGAGGGGTGTAGCTGTAAAAGGTGCAGAGGGGTGTAGCTGTAGGGGGTGCAGAGGGGTGTAGCTGTAGGGGGTGCAGAGGGGTGTAGCTGTAGGAGGTGCAGAGGTGTGTAGCTGTAGGGGGTGCAGAGGGGTGTAGCTGTAGGAGGTGCAGAGGGGTGTAGCTGTAGGGGGTGCAGAGGGGTGTAGCTGTAGGGGGTGCAGAGGGGTGTAGCTGTAGGCGGTGCAGAGGGGTGTAGCTGTAGGTGGTGCAAAGGGGTGTAGCTGTAGGAGGTGCAGAGGGGTGTAGCTGTAGGAGGTGCAGAGGGGTGTAGCTGTAGGGGGTGCAGAAGGGTGTAGCTGTAGAGGGTGCAGATGGGTGTAGCTGTAGGGGGTGCAGAGGGGTGTAGCTGTACGGGGTGCAGAGGGGTGTAGCTGTAGGGGGTCCAGAGGAGTGTAGCTGTATGGGGTGCAGAGGGGTGTAGCTGTTGAGGGTGCAGAGGGGTGTAGCTGTAGGGCATGCAGAGAGGTGCAGCTGTACGGGGTACAGAGGGGTGTAGCTGTAGGGCGTGCAGAGGAGTGTAGATGGATGGGGTGCAGAGGGGTGTAGCTGTATGGGGTGCAGAGGGGTGTAGCTGTAGGAGGTGCAGAGGGGTGTAGCTGTAGGGGGTGCAGAGGGGTGTAGCTGTAGAGGGTGCAGAGGGGTGTAGCTGTAGAGGGTGCAGAGGGGTGTAGCTTTAGGAGGTGCAGAGGGGTGTAGCTGTAGGGGGTGCAGAGGGGTGTAGCTGTAGAGGGTGCAGATGGGTGTAGCTGTAGGGGGTGCAGAGGGGTGTAGCTGTAGAGGGTGCAGATGGGTGTAGCTGTAGGGGGTGCAAAGGGGTGTAGCTGTACGGGGTGCAGAGGGGTGTAGCTGTAGGGGGTGCAGAGGAGTGTAGCTGTTGAGGGTGCAGAGGGGTGTAGCTGTAGGGCGTGCAGAGAGGTGCAGCTGTACGGGGTACAGAGGGGTGTAGCTGTAGGGCGTGCAGAGGAGTGTAGCTGCATGGGGTGCAGAGGTGTGTAGCTGTAGGGGGTGCAGAGAGGTGCAGAAGGTTGTAGCTGTAGGGCATGCAGAGGGGTGTAGCTGTCGGGCATGCAGAGGGGTTTAGCTGTAGGGCGTGCAGAGGAGTGTAGCTGCATGGGGTGCAGAGGTGTGTAGCTGTAGGGGGTGCAGAGAGGTGCAGAAGGTTGTAGCTGTAGGGCATGCAGAGGGGTGTAGCTGTCGGGCATGCAGAGGGGTTTAGCTGTAGGGCGTGCAGAGGGGTGTAGCTGTAGGGGGTGCAGAGGCAGCCATTGCACCTGGGCACTAGTGCCTGAAGGGGCCCAAAGTCCCCTCTGCATCATAAGAAGACCCCAGTATTATAACATACGCTCCAACTCTCCTGTAATGTCACGGAGACGCCCGGAAAAAGGGGAGATCTTCTGGAGTTCTTGAAGAGTCGACAAGTCTCCCAAGCCCCCCACATACTCACCTCTGCCCGTTCCTGCGCTTCCCTCCGACCCCGGGCGATGTTGTCGATGTTGTCTACAATAAGCAGAACATGTACGTCAGCCTATCCTATAACGTATCTATCAGACAAGGTAGTAAAACGTTAAAGTGCACAACGTTTTGAGTTGCGCAAAAGCATTTTTCAAGTAACGTCATTTGAAGAGACTTCTGTAATGACGGGGTAGGGAGACAGACAAGTGAGCCCTAATCTACCCGCCACTCAGTCCCTGCCTACTTGCAACGACCCGCCCTAGGCGACGGGGTACAACTGGGCGACGGTCCCTACATTCAATAGGTGCACGACAGACAAACAGACAAGGGTACAAAGAAGCCAGGGAAATGGGGAAGTTGCCCACGGAGACACCGTGAGCAACAAGCGAAGTGAACGAGCCGAGTCAAACCAGGAGATGAGCGAGGTACAAAAACGCAGAGCAGAAGAGTGGTCAGTAAAGCCAAAGTCAAATACATGCAGAGGGTCAGTAGTTCAAGAAGCTGCAGCAGGGCCAGGAAACCAGCAGAGAAGAATCACAAGCAAAGGAGGAACAGGAAAGGCAGGTATAAATAGACAGAAGGCGGGAGCTAGCTCCGTCTGGCCAGGCTGTGATAGGCTCTCCCACTCCTAAGCCTGCCATCCTGGGTGGTGGAAGATGGAGTCAGTCTCACAGACATAGAAGCAGGTGCAGACTGATTACCTATGGGCGTCGACACAGAAGTTTTGTCTGGCAGATCCTTTACAATACCCCCCCTTTTATGAGGGGCCACCGGACCCTTTCTAGGTGGACCTGGTTTATTGGGGAAACGAAGGTGGAACCTCCTGAGCAATACCCCAGCGTGAACATCCCGGGCGGGTACCCAAGTCCTTTCCTCAGGCCCGTATCCCCTCCAATGGACCAGGTACTGGAGGGAGCCTTGGACCATCCTGCTGTCCACAATCTTTGCCACCTCGAATTCTATCCGCTCAGGGGTGAGAACAGGGACTGGAGGTTTCCTCGAGGGAGCCAAGGACGGGGAGCAGCGTTTAAGGAGGGAGGCATGAAACACGTTGTGTACTCGAAAAGACAGGGGGCAACTCCAGTCGGAAGGAGACAGAATTGAGGACTTCAATGACCTTGTATGGCCCTATAAACCGGGGAGCAAACTTCTTGGACGGGACTTTAAGGCGCAAATTTTTTGACGATAGCCACACCAGATCCCCGACCACAAACAAGGGGTTAGCAGAACGTCTTCTATCTGCCTGAGTCTTTTGTATGCTCTGGGATGCCTCTAGGTTCTTCTGAACCTGGGCCCAGACTGTGCACAGTTTCCGATGAATGACATCTACCTCGGGATTGTTGGAGCCACCAGGTGAAACGGAGGAGAACCGTGGATTAAACCCAAAATTACAGAAAAAGGGGGAGACCCCTGACGAGTTACTGACCCGGTTATTAAGGGAAAATTCGGCGAGGGGAATGAATGAGACCCAATCATATTGACAGTCAGAGATAAAACACCTTAAATATTGTTCTAGAGACTGATTAGTCCTCTCAGTTTGGCCATTAGTTTCAGGATGGAAGGCAGAGGAGAAGGACAGATCAATCTCCAACTTTTTACAGAAGGCTCTCCAAAACAATGAAACAAATTGTACCCCTCTGTCAGAAACAATATTGACAGGGACCCCATGGAGACGCAGGATGTGTTTGACAAACAAGGTAGCTAACGTCTTAGCATTGGGTAGTTACTTGAGGGGCACAAAGTGGCACATCTTACTGAAGCGGTCTACTACAACCCACACCACCGACTTGCCTTGAGATGGAGGCAAATCGGTGATGAAATCCATGGAGATATGGGTCCAAGGTCTCTGGGGAACGGGCAAAGAACATAGTAAGCCTGCTGGTCGGGACCTGGGAGTCTTGGACTTAGCACAAACTTCACAAGCGGCGACGTAGCCTTAACGTCTTTGAGCAACCCAGGCCACCAATAGTTTCTGACAATGAGGTGCTTGGTACCCAGGATGCCTGGATGGCCAGATAGTGCAGAGTCATGATTTTCCCTAAGGACCCTTAGCCGGAATTGCAGGGGAACAAACAGCTTGTTCTCAGGAAGGTTCCCGGGAGCTGAACCTTGATCAGCCGCAATTTCAGAGACTAAATCAGAATCAATAGAGGAGGCAAAACACAAGCAGGATCTTCCTCCGAAAGAGGACTGGCCATGAAGCTACGCGACAGTGCATCAGCCTTAATATTTTTACACCCAGCCCTATAGGTGACCAAAAAGTTGAATCTGGTAAAAAATAACGCCCATCGAGCTTGTCTCGGGTTTAGCCTCTGGGCAGATTCTAGGAAAACCAGATTCTTGTGGTCGGTAAGGACTGTTACCTGGTGCCTAGCCCCCTCCAGGAAGTGGCACCACTCTTCAAATGCCCATTTAATGGCTAAGAGTTCGCGGTTGCCAATATCATAGTTACTCTCAGTGGGCGAAAACTTCCTGGAGAAGTAGGCACAGGGGCGGAGATGGGTGACGGACCTGGTACCCTGGGACAAGACAGCCCCCACTCCCACCTCGGACGCGTCAACCTCCACGATAAATGGCTCCATTTGGTTGGGCTGAACCAGCACTGGGGCCGAGATAAAGCACTACTTAAGGACCTCAAATGCCTGGACAGCCTTAGGAGGCCAGTGGAGGAGATCAGCACCTTTGCGAGTGAGATCCGTAAGAGGCTTAGCGATGACCGAGAAGTTAGCAATAAATCTCCTGTAATAATTAGCGAACCCCAGGAAGCACTGTAACGCCTTCAGGGAGGCAGGTTGGACCCATTCAGCCACAGCCTGAAACTTGGCGGGGTCCATGCGGAATTCAGGAGGAGTGAGGATTTGACCCAAAAACGGTATCTCCTGCACTCCAAACACACATTTTTCGGTCTTAGCAACAGTTTGTTTTCCCAAAGGGCCTGGAGCACCTTCCTGACATGCTCAATGTGGGAGGACCAGCCCTTGGAAAACACAAGTATGTCATCAAGGTACACTACAAGAAATACCCCCAGGTAGTCTCTTAAAACCTCATTTATGAAATTCTGGAAGACCGCGGGAGCATTACACAACCCAAAGGACATGACGAGGTATGCGAAATGACCTTCGGGCGTGTTAAACGCAGTCTTCCACTCATCCCCCTCTTTGATGCGGATAAGGTTATAAGCCCCCCGTAGATCAAACTTAGAGAACCATTGGGCCCCCTGAACTTGATTGAAGAGATCAGGAATCAAAGGAAGGGGATACTGGTTCCTTACAGTGACCTTATTCAAGTTTCGGTAGTCAATGCATGGCCTAAGACCACCATCCTTGTTCCCTACGAAGTAGAGGGGCGAATGTAACCCTTGGCCAGGCATTCCTGGATATACTCTCTCATGGCTTCACGTTCGGGACAAGAGAGATTAAATATCCTACCCTTAGGGAGCTTAGCTCCTGGTACCAAATCGATAGCGCAATCGTATTCTCTATGAGGAGGTAATACTTCGGAGGCCTCCTTAGAGAAAACATCAGCGAAGTCCTGAACAAACTCAGGTAGCGTGTTCACCTCCTCAGGGAGAGAAATAGAATTAACAGAAAAACATGACGTCAAGCATTCATTACCCCATTTGGTAAGATCCCCAGTATTCCAGTCAAACGTGGGATTATGCAACTGCAACCAGGGAAGGCCTAAAACCAAATCGGACGATAATCCCTGCATCAACAGTACAGAGCACTGCTCCAAATGCATGGAGCCAACAAGGAGTTCAAAAACAGGGGTATGCTGTGTAAAATAACCATTAGCAAGTGGAGTGGAGTCGATACCCACTACCGGGACAGGTTTAGGCAAATCAATCAAAGGCATAGCTAGAGACATAGCAAATTCCACAGACATGATATTGGCAGAAGACCCTGAATCCACGAAGGCACTGCCGGCAGCAGACCCACCACCAAAAGAGACCTGAAAGGGAAGCAAGATTTTATTACGTTTCATATTTATGGGAAATACCTGTGCGCCCAAGTGACCTCCCCGATGATCACTTAGGCGCGGAAGTTTTCCGGCTGCTTATTCTTACGCCTAGGACAGGTATTCACTTGATGCTTGTCATCCCCACAATAGAAGCAGAGACCATTCTTCCTGCGGAACTCTCTACGTTGTCGGGGGGACACGGAGGCCCCGAGTTGCATAGGTACCTCCGAGTCTTCCGTGGAAGAACGAAGCAACGGAACCTCGGGAGGCATCATGGAGGAGTCAGAGGAGAAAAGACAAAAACGTTCAAGTCGTCGTTCCCTGAGACGTCGGTCAAGTCGTACCGCTAAAGCCATAACCTGATCTAGGGAGTCAGAAGAGGGATAGCTAACTAGCAGGTCTTTCAGGGCGTTCGACAGACCCAATCTAAACTGGCACCTTAAGGCAGGGTCATTCCACCGAGAAGCTACGCACCACTTCCTAAAGTCAGAACAATACTCCTCAACAGGTCTCTTACCCTGACGTAAGGTCACCAGCTGACTCTCGGCAAAGGCAGTCTTGTCAGTCTCGTCATAAATGAGCCCGAGAGCAGAAAAGAAAAGATCAACGGAGGAAAGTTCAGGGGCATCAGGAGCCAAGGAGAAGGCCCATTCTTGGGGCCCGTCCTGGAGCCGGGACATAATTATACCCACCCGCTGGCTCTCAGAACCAGAAGAGTGGGGCTTTAAGCGAAAATAGAGCCTACAACTCTCCCGAAAGGAGAAAAAAGTCTTCCGATCCCCTGAGAACCGGTCAGGCAACTTGAGGTGGGGTTCAAGAGGTGAGTTGAGGGGCACTACCAGGGTAGCATCAGGCTGGTTGACCCTCTGAGCCAGGGCCTGGACCTGTAGGGAGAGACCCTGCATTTGCTGAGCCAGGGTCTCAAGGGGGTCCATAGTAGTGTCAGGGACCAGGGTAGACTAGGTATATAGGCTTGTGAATATGTAATGATGGGGGTAGGGAAACAGACAAGTGAGCCCTAATCTACCCGCCACTCAGTCCCTGCCTACTTGAAATGACCCGCCCTAGGCGACGGGGTACAACTGGGCGACGGTCCCTACACTCAATAGGTGCACGACAGACAAACAGACAAGGGTACAAAGAAGCCAGGGAAATGGGGAAGTTGCCCACGGGGACACTGTAAGCAACAAGCGAAGTGAACGAGCCGAGTCAAAGCAGGAGATGAGCGAGGTATAAAAACGCAGAGCAGAAGAGTGGTCAGTAAAGCCAAGGTCAATAACAAGCAGAGGGTCAGTAGTTCAAGAAGCTGCAGCAGGGCCAGGAAACCAGCAGAGAAGAATCACAAGAAAAGGAGGAACAGGAAAGGCAGGTATAAATAGACAGAGGGCGGGAGCTAGCTCCGTCTGGCCAGGCTGTGATAGGCTCTCCCACTCCTAAGCCTGCCATCCTGAGTGGTGGAAGATGGAGTCAGTCTCACAGACATAGAAGCAGGTGCAGACTGATTACCTATGGGCGTCGACACAGAAGTTGTGTCTGGCAGATCCTTTACAGCTTCTTTGCGAGCCGAAACGTTGTGCACCTTTATGTTTTACTACCTTGTCTGATAAATACGTTATAGGATATGCTGACGTCCGTCTTCTGCTCTTTGGTGACCACATGATGGTGGATCGGCAATGATCAGTTTAGGACGGACTTTACATCTTAAACTGAAGGGATTTCTGTGCTGCTTACAACCCCAACTTGTTTCTTCAGGGTGTTATCTGTGGCGTCGCCCGGAGGCAGAGAGAAGCGCAAGATTGGGAAGAGGTGAGTAGCTGAAAATCTGGTCTGAGGTCCGTACGGGGGTAGTTTGAGCAGGCAACACAATCATCCCGGATCATACGGGCCAGTTCTGGTTTCTGGGAAGCCTGCCGTCTGTCCAATGGTAGCCCTTTGGGGGCATGATATTGTGTGGGGTAACTATGGGTGCATAATACTCTGTAGTGGGCACTATGATAGCATGACTTTCTGTTGGGCCACTATGGGGGCAGAATACTGTGTAAGGGGAATAAGGGGGCATGATACTGTGGTAAGGCACCATGGGGACATTATATTGTGTAGGGGCAATATGAGACCATGATACTGTGTGAGGGCAATATGGGGGCATAATACTGTGTAGGGGTGCAATTGGGGCATGATACTGTGTAGGGGGCACCATGGAGACATAATACTGTGTGGGGCACTAAGGCGGTTTATGACACTGTTATGCTACTAAGGGGGCATAATTATTGTGATCAGGGCCGCCATCAGGGGGGTATTAGGGGTACTGGTGTGAGGGGCCCGGCCAAACCTAATTGAAAGGGGGGCCCGGCAACTGCCGCGACTTGCCATTAGTAGAAAAAAACGGGCCCCTGCAATGGGGCCCGTTTTTTTCACCACAGAATGTCGTGAGCTGCGTGCCCCCCTCTCGTCATGGGGGCCGTCGAACCGCCCGCCCGCGCGCACGACCGATCGCGCGCACAAGGAAACTCCTGCGCGTGCGCACTGGCGAGTGTCCGCGAGCACGCACCTACGAAAGCCCGCACTCGAGACCGCCCGCGCGCGCACCCGCGAAAGCACGGAAGCGCGCACCCGCGGAAGCGTGCGCACCCACGATCGCCAGCGCGCGCAATCGCGAACTAAGCGCGCGCAGCCGCGGACACACACATGGACACAACTTACCTGGAGCCTGGCTGGAGGTGAAGTACTGGACGTCTGGACCGAAGACATCGCCTGAAGAGGACTGGAGTGGGAGCAGCAGCTCTTCAGACACAGTGAGTAAAGTGTCTGAAAGTGCTGTTTATGTATGGCCCTGTTCACACAGAGTATTTTGCAGGCAGAAAAAAACCGGCTCAAAATTCCTTACAGAATTTTGAGGCAGATTTTGACCTGCCCACACTATCTTGCCGCGTTTTTTTGCTGCGTTTTTTGCCCGCGGCGATTGAGGACAGCAGACAAAAAACGCAGCGAAAAATGCATTTTCTGCCTCCCATTGATTTCGATGGCAGGTCAGAGGCGGAACCGCGGCAAGAAAGGACGTGCTGCTTTTTCTTTTTTCCGCGACTGGCTCCCGTTGATTACAGATTAAATCAATGGGAGGCGGTTTTGGAAGTTGTTTGGTGCTGATTCTGACGCAGTGTCCGAGTCAATATCAAGGGCCAAAAACTCTGTGAACTGGGCCTTATTGTTAGGGCTTATTCAGACGATCGTGTAATACGTCCGTGCAACGCGCGTGATTTTCACACGCCTCGCACGGACCTATGTTACTCTATGGGGCCGTGCGGACTGTCAGTGATTTTCACGCAGCGTTAAACTCACAACATGTCCGATATTTGTGCATTGTTCGTGCATCACGCACCCATTGAAGTCAATGTGAAAATCACGCCCAGCACTTCCGCAGCCGTATAAACTATGAATGAAAACAGAAAAGCCCCACGTGCTACAAACATACAAACAGAGTGTCATAATGATGGCGGCTGCGCGAAAATCACGCATCATACGCTGCTGACACACGGAGCGGTTATGGACCTTTTGCATGCGCAAAAAGCACACGCTCGTGTAAATCCAGCCTTAGGGTAGGAACACACTAGGCATGAACACTGCAGATTTTATGCAACACATTTTATTGTGTGCTTTTTGCGAGCGCAAAAACGTGGCGTTTTGCGCATTCAAAAGGTCCATAACAGCTCCGTGTCAGCAGCGTATGATGCGTGGCTGCGTGATTTTCGCGCAGCCGCCATCATTATGACACTCTGTTTGTATGTTTGTAGCACGTGGGGCTTTTCTGTTTTCATTCATAGTTTATACGGCTGCGGAAGTGCTGGCCGTGATTTTCACATTGACTTCAATGGGTGCGTGATGCGCGAACAATGCACAAATATAGGACATGTCGTGGGTTTTACGCAGCGGACACACGGACTCGCGCTGCGTGAAAATCACTGACAGTCTGAACGGCCCCATAGAGTAACATAGATCCGTGCGAGGCGCGTGAAAATCACTGACAGTCTGCACGGCCCCATAGAGTAACATAGGACCGCGCGAGGCGCGTGAAAATCACGCACGTTGCACGGATGTATTACACGTTCGTCTGAATAAGCCCTAACAATAAGGCCCAGTTCACAGAGTTTTTGGGCCTTGATATTGACTCGGACACTGCGTCAGAATCAGCACCAAACAACTTCCAAAACCGCCTCCCATTGATTTAATCTGAAATCAATGGGAGCCAGTCGCGGAAAAAAGAAAAAGCAGCACGTCCTTTCTTGCCGCGGTTCCGCCTCTGACCTCCCATCGAAATCAATAGGAGGCAGAAAATGCATTTTTCGCTGCGTTTTTTGTCTGCTGTCCTCAATCGCCGCGTGCAAAAAACGCGGCAAGATAGTGCCTCAAAATTCGGTGCGCGGTTCCAGACGGTCGCGGGTACGCATGCGCGGGAGTTTGCGGGTGCGCACGATCGGTCGCACGGGCGGTGGTGTTTGACGGCCCCCATGACGACCCCCATGCTACCCAGGGCCGCCATCAGGGGGGGTATTAGGGGTACTGATGTGAGAGGCCCGGCCAAACCTAATTGAAAGGGGGGCCCGCAGCTCATGACATTCTTTTGGTGAAAAAAACGGGCCCCATTGCAGGGGCCTGTTTTCTTTCTACCAAAGGCAAGTCGCGGCAGTTTGCCGGGCCCCCCTTTCAATTAGGTTTGGCCGGGCCTCTCACATCAGTACCCCTAATACCCCCCCTGATGGCGGCCCTGGGTACCATGATATGGTGCTGGATGGAGTACCGTTAACAGGCGGTGCCACGGTAGGGGGGCCCAGAAAATTTAGCTGTAGGGGGCCCTGAAATTCCTGATGGCGGCCCTGATTGTGATGGAGCACTAAGGTGTCTGGGGACACTATTACAGTGTGCCACACAAAGAGGGCTCTCTAAAAATGTGTGGGGCACAAAGGAGCACTATCACTGTTTATTACACAATAGAGGGCACTATTACTGTGTGTAGGGGCAGTACGGGCACTGGGTGCATATAGTCAGGGATTGTGCAGGGTTAGAGGTGAGGCTTAAAGTAAAAAAATATATATTTTCAGGTATGAGTGTGGGGTCTGGTTTGGGATCTGTAAACGGTGGTCCAGTCTTGGGTCTGTATACAAGAAGGTTCTGGTTCATGTTCTGGATAGAGGGGGTTCTGTATACGGGACATCTGATATCTGTATTAAGGACTGGCATCTGTATAAAGGGGGTCTATCTATAAATTTATTTAGGGTGTCTGGGGTGTGATCTGTATTTATTTTGGGTTGAAGGGCATCATATGTACTATTTGACATGCAAAGGCCGTAGTTTGGGGGCGTGTCCTATATAAATGGGCGGGGCATAGCAAATGATATTCCCATTTTTGGAGGATTTCTGATTGTCTTACGATAAAAGATGATTATAAATGGCACATGATGGGTCCCTGTTTGGATTTGGCACGGGGACCCTGGAGCTTGAAGTTTCCCCTCTGGTCCTGTCTGCATTATGTACGCAGCATGTCTGTGGTATCCTGTTACACTTGCCTGTCCTGTTACACGTGAAATAAAAAGTCTGGTCTCTCCAGGAGAATGTGTGCCACGTTTCCTAAGTGACTCCTATGGAGGGACCGTCCCCACATTTCATACCAGTCCCTCTTACTACTCAATATCCTCACGTAAATAACTCTGCTATACTATATCAGTCTGGAGTCCAAACTGTTTACCTCACAGAGGATTGTGTAGATTGAATACAATTGTAACAAACCCTAAGCTGTGAGTAGTATCAAACAGAATTTCAGCTTCTGTATGTAAACAAGAATGGTCCTTTTCACTGACAGCAAGCAGAGATCTTGAAAATGAATAATTGACCATTTAGTATTACAGAGCACTGGGCACTCTGCGTGTAGCTGTTTGATGTCTCGTCGAGGCACCATATTCCAAACACCTCTATAATACACAAGATCTCTGCTTGCTGACAGTTAATGGACACATTTTTCTTTACAATCAGATGTTTAAAACTCATTTTGATCTAGTCCAACTCATAAGGGAGCTCTGATACACTGCAACGAGCCCTGAACCTGTATGAGCAAGATGAGTTGTCAACCTCAGAATGTAAACAATGAATGTTTCCATTCACTGACACCAAGCAGACACATTACAAACTGTGATAAAGTTGCAGGATTTATAATACGATGATTATACTTTACTTAGATGGCACATTTTTAGATATATTGTAAAACCAATTCCTGGAACTGATCGATTTTGGTCGCCAATTAGAACAATAGGAGTCAGAAATATTTCAATAAATGTAGTACTAAAAATTGGTGAAGGCTACATAGAGGCTACATAGAGGCTACATAGAGGCTACATAGAGGCTACACGGGGTATGAAGAGACTTCCTACCCAATGAAATATCTTGGAAATATAATTCCTTGAGTCGCCGTCAAGTATTTGACCATTCAGCCATTTTTGGGTTATTTTCTACACCGTTGCTGGTTGGTTACCACTATTGACCGACCATAAAGACCAAGTGGTCATGAAGCCTCTTCCTACAGACCCCATATATTGTATAAATACATCTGTTGTCTCTCCTATGGCTCTGCCTTTGTGAGTGTCAGTCTATACTTCAGTTTTTAACATTACATAGTTACATATAGTTACATAGTTACATAGTTAGTACGGCTGAAAAAAGACACATGTCCATCAAGTTCAACCAAGGGAAGGGAAAAGGGAAGGAAAAATGTCTACACATAGGAGCTAATATTTTTTTGTTCTAGGAAATTATCTAACCCTTTTTTGCAGCATCTACTGTCCCTGCTGTGACGGCTCCTGCGGTGACTATTCCATAGATTCACAGTTCTCACTGTAAAGAAGCCTTGTCGCCTCTGCAGCTTGAACCTTTTTTTCTCCAGACGGAGGGAGTGCCCCCTTGTTTTTTGAGGGGGTTTTACAAGGAACAGGATTTCACCATATTTTTTGTATGTGCCATTAATATATTTATATAAGTTAATCATGTCCCCCCTTAGTCGTCTTTTTTCAAGGCTAAATAGGTTTAATTCTCTCAATCTTTCCTCATAACTTAAATTCTCCATGCCCCTAATTAGCTTCGTTGCTCTTCTTTGTATTTTTTCCAACTCCAGGGCATCCTTTCTATGAACTGGAGCCCAGAACTGAACTGCATATTCTAGATGAGGCCTCACTAATGCTTTGTAAAGTGGTAATATTACATCCCTGTCCCGCGAGTCCAGGCCTCTTTTAATACACGACAATATCCTGCTGGCCTTTGAAGCAGCTGATTGACACTGCATGCTGTTATTGAGTTTATGATTTACAAGAACACCCAGATCCTTCTCAACAAGTGAATCCGCCAGTGTAGCGCCCCCTAGGACATATGATGCATGCAGGTTGTTGGTACCCAGATGCATAACTTTACATTTATCTACATTAAACTTCATCTGCCAAGTGGACGCCCAAACACTTAGTTTGTTTAAATCTGCCTGTAATTCATGAACATCTTCCATAGTCTGAACTATATTACATAGCTTGGTGTCATCTGCAAAAATAGAAATAGTGCTATTAATCCCATCCTCTATATCATTAATAAATAAGTTGAATAATAGTGGTCCCAGCACTGAACCCTGGGGTACACCACTGATAACCGGTGACCATTCAGAGAAGGAATCATTGACCACAACTCTCTGGATACGGTCCTTGAGCCAATTCTCAATCCAATTACAAACTATATTTTCTAAACCTATAGTCCTTAATTTACCCATTAGGCGTCTATGGGGGACAGTGTCAAATGCCTTAGCAAAGTCCAAAAACACTAAATCCACAGCGGCCCCTCTGTCTAGACTTCTGCTCACCTCTTCATAAAAACAGATTAGGTTAGTTTGACAACTTCTGTCCTTAGTAAAACCGTGCTGGCTGTCACTTATAATGCTATTTATTGTCACATAATCCTGTATATAGTCCCTCAATAGCCCCTCAAACATTTTCCCCACGATGGATGTTAAGCTTACTGGTCTATAATTACCTGGGGAAGACCTAGAGCCCTTTTTGAAAATAGGCACCACATTTGCCCTGCGCCAGTCCCTTGGCACTATACCAGTCACTAGAGATTCTCTGAATATTATGAAAAGGGGGACAGAAATAACTGAACTAAGCTCTTTAAGAATTCTAGGGTGTAACCCATCTGGTCCCGGGGCCTTGTGTACATTTATTTTATTTAATTTAGCTTGGACCATCTCTACATTCATCCAATTCAGTATATCAACTGATATATTAACAGCACTGGCACCGGCTACATCAGCTGCTCTTTCTTCTGTTGTATATACAGAGCTAAAGAACCCATTTAGTAACTCTGCCTTCTCTTGATCCCCTGTGATCAACTCCCCATTACCACTATCTAGGGGTCCTACATGTTCAGACCTGGGCTTTTTTGCATTTATATACTTGAAGAATTTTTTGGGATTTGTTTTACTATCCTTGGCCACCTGCCTTTCATTTTGTATTTTTGCTATTCATTCTATTCATAAACCAGAATGCTCTCCAACACTTGTGAGATTAATTGTAACGACGATTGTGAGTCAAACCTTCTCCCCAACATCAACGTCTGACCTCACAATTGCTTTTTTGGCTGAATGGGCACAAATTCACACCGGCACTCCAAAATCTTGTGGAAACCCCCCAGAAGAGTGTAGGATGCAATATCAACAAAAGGGACCCAACGCCATATATAACACCTGTGGTTCTGGAATAGGATGTCCAGCAAGCTCATATAGGTGTAATGATCAGGTGTCCACATACTTTTGGCCAGATATTGTGTGTATCTGATTGACATTTCTGTCCGGTTACCCTCCCCCTTCACTGAGAAACACTTCATACATGCTGAATGCCGGCCAGGAGCACATTTAAAACTACCTGCAAAGTTTGCCCAAAAGTTCCTGCAATTTGCAATATTTTCAATTTCCGCTGCCGATTTTTCATGAATTTCCCGTACACATTATTGGCGTCTCCCTGATGGCGGCTTCTCTGTGTACAGATATCGATTGCAGTGACTGCACCTTTAACCGGAGAAGCTGCAGGTCAGGACCCTGAACAGAGAAATATATAAAAAATATAAGGGGCTAACACTTACATGGAAGGGTATGGTGCCTGGTCCTGGTGCTGGTCCGGTGTCTTGTCTTGGTCCTGGTGCTGATCCTGGTGACTTGTCCTGGTCTGGTATCTAGTCTTCGTCCTGGTGCTGATCCTGGTGCTGATCAAGGTGACTGGTTCTGGTGATGGTCCTGGTGCTGGTCCTGGTGTTGGTCTTGGTGCTGGTCCTGGTTCGGTGTTTAGTCTTGGTCCTGGTGCTAGTCTTGGTGCTGGTCCTGGTGCTGGTCCTGGTGACTGGTCCTGGTGCTGGTCCACACAGGTGGTGGCTGCAGAGCCCTCACGTTGTCAGCATATCTCCCTCATTGCCTGCTGATCCTGCTGCCGGGCTCACCTGTGTCAGGTAACCTTTGCTCGTGATTTTTCCTTCTCTTCCTCATTCCATGTCACAAATAAACAGCAGGCGCAGTAATCTACGCTGAGCTCTATACTTGACAGTGCAGTATGGACCGTGCCAAGAGGAAATGCACAGGTTTATTCTTTACAAGGTATGAACTGCAAGAATGAAAACAATGGAGCTATTTAAGGCCATACAATGCCACTAAGGAGTCTGGAGTCACTCGTAATAACCTTATAATATTCAATGGAGTGTACAGGGGAGAGAGCACCTCATGGCACCCATACTATCATAATACATAATAACCTGTGCTACCCAACTTGTAAGACTGGAGGACCTTGGGACCATTGTTTCAAGGGAGTACGGTTGCGATGGGGTACTTGGAGGGAGTTGTTGGCTCTGGTTGGTCTCATCCCCTTTGTTAGTGGATCACCCTCTAAAGGAGTTGCATTGTTTGCAAACAAAGGGGGTGGGAAATGTGGGTCGTGGAAAGGGGAAAACAAAAACCTGGCCTCTTCAGTCCTCGATATCAAAATTTGGCCCCATATTAGGGTCAATTTTGATCTTTGCCATGAGGACCCGTCTCTTCTATGTATCACTGTTTTGCTTAAAAATATAGGGGTGTAGTGGAGAATTGGAGCCCTGCTCAGGGGCATCACATGTAAACATGGGGCCCCATAGCAAAACTTAAATGGGGGCCCCATTCTCCTATGGGCAAGTGATCAGGTACAATGATGACTAACTGTCCGGCATCTTAAAGGCTTCATGATCAGGGGAAATGGCCCTGCAGTAATTACTATGCAGAACTTCTAGTAGTTACGCCCTTGATCCCACCCATGAGGAAACTGGAGACCACCTATGCAGAGCCTTTCCATACTACAGTCTCAATAGTAGATACATGAACTGCCTCCATCATAGGTACATCCTGGACAGTTTTACAATAAAGTTGGGACTGGACATGAGTAATAGGAAGAAATATATGATGAGTAATAGGAAGAAATATATGATGAGCCGTCCCTGCATTAGCTCCAATGACCGCAGGCGAAAAAAGCGCAGGCAGTTTAAATTCTGCCTCAGATTTTTTCTGGCTGTAAAAAAACTCAGTGTGAACAGGGCCTAACAGTTCAAAATCGGCCTCAGATTTTCTCTGCCTGCAAAAAAACTTTGCGTGAACTAGACCTAAATATACAAAAACCTCCTCAATCACCAAAAAAATCCATCTACTGTAATACAACAAATAGTAGACAAGGGAGAGGGGAGAGGAGAGGGATGCAGCTGCAGTATCTCACCCTCAGTGTGTGTGAGTCTGCATGCTGTGAGAGGGGAAGAACAACGTTTTCTTCAGAAATATTTGTATGATGTTTGATATTTGTGTGTTAAAGTGGTCAATAATATTAAGAGGACCGTAGGGTTAGCTTGGATGTTCTAGCCCTTGGTCCCAGAGCTATACATGGGCCCAGTGCTGGATCCAGGTCTATGGAGTCCCTTCATGAAAATACGTGAGAGCCCCTTCTATTGCTTGTCGGAGCGGGGCAAATGGAAAACAATACTGTCCAAATTCTCGTTCCACATTATACAAAAATTATGACCCCATTCAGGGCCAAATAATAGCACCATACAGTGACAAAGTAATACCAGAGCCGGGAAGCTGGAGACAACCCACCAAGGAAGAACTTTAGCGCAGAATGCATGGTACAGGGTTGTGCAGACCCTTAAAAAATGGAGGCCCCCAAAGACTCTTGTCTGGGGTACAATCCGGCCCTGTATCAGCCCTCTCCCAAACATTAATGATGACATCCAATACCTAAGATATCTTAATTAATTTCTATAGCGAGAGCTCCATCTGGCAGGATTACTCTATTGTGCAGTAAGCCCCGCCCACGCTTAACCCGCCCTCGCTTAGCTAAATACCATTCACACATAAAGACTCCTACCTCTTAAAGGGCAACCACACCAGTCTGGAAACCCTACAATTACAGAGACGATATCTATTGTAAGATTTGAGGATCACCCCATCACCCTAAAGTCATATCCTCTTCGCTCAGTAACTTGGGGGCTCAAACAACATCCAGTTTTGTACTGCACCCCTTTTTTTTTTACCAGGGACTTGTGATACTTCCAGCATTTACCTCTTTTCTTGTGATAATGTAATATGACATCATCTCTGTTTAAAATAACTTTTTGATTTAGCACAAAACAAAAAAGTGCCCCCCCTCGCTGTATTTGGACATTCTGATTGGTTCCCTGTGTAAATACCGGGTGTTTTCTATTGTTATTCATTTCCCCCCTGTGGTCCATACAGCAGATTTATCACTTTCTCCTCCTGTTTCTCTCTCGTCTGACAAGCCATAAATCTCTGTAGGAGGAAGTGAGATATTGTAAGGATGAGGAAATTGTCCTATACTATATATACAATAAAGATTTTACGGTCCGAGCTTGACTAGAGAATACTCTTCCTGCAATCAGCGATGCGGACAAAGGTCTGAACATTGAGTTATGTCATCCAACAATAAAAACATCTCAACACTTCCACTTCCATATAACTGTATTTATAGAGGACCTTTCACCTCTCCTTAAAATGTGTTTTTTTTCCCGTCAAAAATTATATTTCTCAAGAAATAGCAATTCTGAAGCCTCTTTTCCCAGGACTCTAAATTGTGCCGTTCCTCTGTTATTCCTCAGAGAAATTTATGAATATATTAACAACTGGGTGTTACCAGTTGGGGGTGTGCCACTATACAGAGGGACACTGTCCAATCACTGCTGACAGAGTGAGACTGTGTAGAGACACGCCTCTTTGACAAGGGGAATGGTAACATCCAGTTTTTAATGTATTCATACATTTCTAGGAGGAATAACAGAGGGACGGCACAACGCAGAGTTCTAAGAAAAGATGCTCCAGAATTGTTATTTCATGGAGATTACAAGTATTTACTAAAATAGGGATCGGTCTGGGGTCCTCTCTAAGAGAGAACTCTGAAGAGCTGTGAGCCAGGGGTCAATTACTTAATTTGCATAGTGAAATTAGGCTAATTTGTGTTGTGCCCATCAGTTTTTCATATGCGTGATTTTATTTCTTCAGGGGGTCTAATCCTGGGATCTTTATTTCCGAGTGTGATGAAGTACTTATTTAAATGCTGTAGGATGGGGGCAAGTCCTATATATATATGGGCGGGGCATAAGGTAAAACATTTGCATATGTCACTTTTCCGAATCACCCTGATGTTCATTCTTAAAAGTTAGCATGTATGAAATAAATACAATATATGAGAGCCACAGTGATCAGTTGATCGCCACCGATCAGGCTCCAGAAACCCCAACCAAACAGCTGCTTTTGCTAGTGAAAGTTGCCATCAGCTGATCATTTCGACCGCTGCAGGGGAAATGTAGTGATACATGTCAGGCGGACGCACCGTCAAGGGCTGTAAACAGCTGGATTGTGAATAGGCCTCAGTGCTGGATTTCCAGGCGGAGCGGGAGCTGCTGAATAGGCCTCAGTGCTGGATTTCCAGGCGCAGCGGGTGCTGCTGATTAGGCCTCAGTGCTGGATTGCCAGGCGGGGCGGGAGCTGCTGAATAGGCCTCAGTGCTGGATTGCCAGGCGGGGCGGGAGCCGCTGAATAGGAGTCAGTGCTGGATTGCCAGGCGAGGCGGGAGCCGCTGAATAGGCCTCAGTGCTGGATTGCCAGGCGGGGCGGGAGCCGCTGAATAGGAGTCAGTGCTGGATTGCCAGGCGAGGCGGGAGCCGCTGAATAGGCCTCAGTGCTGGATTGCCAGGCGGGGCGGGAGCCGCTGAATAGGCCTCAGTGCTGGATTGCCAGGCGAGGCGGGAGCCGCTGAATAGGCCTCAGTGCTGGATTGCCAGGCGAGGCGGGAGCCGCTGAATAGGCCTCAGTGCTGGATTGCCAGGCGGGCCGGGAGCCGCTGTATAGGCCTCAGTTCTGGATTACCAGGCGGGGCGGGAGCCGCTGAATAGGCCTCAGTGCTGGATTGCCAGGCGGGGCGGGAGCCGCTGAATAGGCCTCAGTGCTGGATTGCCAGGTCGAGCGGGAGCCGCTGAATAGGCCTCAGTTCTGGATTGCCAGGCGGGGGGGGGAGCCGCTGAATAGGCCTCAGTGCTGGATTGCCAGGTTGGGCGGGAGCCGCTGAATAGTAGTCAGTGCTGGATTGCCAGGTTGGGCGGGAGCCGCTGAATAGGAGTCAGTGCTGGATTGTCAGGCGGGGCGGGAGCCACTGAATAGGCCTCAGTGCTGGATTGCTAGGCGGGGCGGGAGCCGCTGAATAGGCCTCAGTGCTGGATTGCCAGGCGGGGTGGGAGCTGCTGAATAGGAGTCAGTGCTGGATTGTCAGGTGGGGCGGGAGCCGCTGAATAGGCCTCAGTGCTGGATTGCCAGGCGGGGCGGGAGCCGCTGAATAGGCCTCAGTGCTGGATTGACAGGCGGGGTGGAAGCCGCAGAATAGGCCTCAGTGCTGGATTGCCAGGTTGGGCGGGAGCCGCTGAATAGTAGTCAGTGCTTGATTGCCAGGTTGGGCGGTAGCCGCTGAATAGGAGTCAGTGCTGGATTGTCAGGCGGGGCGGGAGTAAGTGCTGGATTGTCAGGCGGGGGGGGGGAGCCGCTGAATAGGCCTCAGTGCTGGATTGCCAGGTTGGGCGGGAGCCGCTGAATAGTAGTCAGTGCTGGATTGCCATGTTGGGCGGGAGCCACTGAATAGGAGTCAGTGCTGGATTGTCAGGCGGGGCGGGAGCCACTGAATAGGCCTCAGTGCTGGATCGCTAGGCGGGGCGGGAGCCGCTGAATAGGCCTCAGTGCTGGATTGCCAGGCGGGGTGGGAGCAGCTGAATAGGAGTCAGTGCTGGATTGTCAGGTGGGGCGGGAGCCGCTGAATAGGCCTCAGTGCTGGATTGCCAGGCGGGGCGGGAGCCGCTGAATAGGCCTCAGTGCTGGATTGCCAGGTCGAGCGGGAGCCGCTGAATAGGTCTCAGTGCTGGATTGCAAGGTGGGGCGGGAGCCGCTGAATAGGCCTCAGTTCTGGATTGCCAGGCGGGGGGGGAGCCGCTGAATAGGCCTCAGTGCTGGATTGCCAGGTTGGGCGGGAGCCGCTGAATAGTAGTCAGTGCTGGATTGCCAGGTTGGGCGGGAGCCGCTGAATAGGAGTCAGTGCTGGATTGTCAGGCGGGGCGGGAGCCACTGAATAGGCCTCAGTGCTGGATTGCTAGGCGGGGCGGGAGCCGCTGAATAGGCCTCAGTGCTGGATTGCCAAGCGGGGTGGGAGCTGCTGAATAGGAGTCAGTGCTGGATTGTCAGGTGGGGCGGGAGCCGCTGAATAGGCCTCAGTGCTGGATTGCCAGGTTGGGCGGGAGCCGCTGAATAGTAGTCAGTGCTGGATTGCCAGGTTGGGCGGGAGCCGCTGAATAGGAGTCAGTACTGATTGTCAGGCGGGGCGGGAGCCACTGAATAGGCCTCAGTGCTGGATTGCTAGGCGGGGCGGGAGCCGCTGAATAGGCCTCAGTGCTGGATTGCCAGGCGGGGTGGGAGCCGCTGAATAGGCCTCAGTGCTGGATTGCCAGGCGATGCAGGAGCCGCAGAATAGGCCTCAGTCCTGGATTGCGGAGCGGGAGCCGCTGAATAGGTCTCAGTGCTGGATTGGCAGGCGGGGCGGGAGCCGCTGTATAGGCCTCATTTCTGGATCGCCAGGAGGGGCGGGAGCCGCTGAATAGGCCTCAGCGCTGGATCGCCAGGAGGGGCGGGAGCCGCTGAATAGGCCTCAATGCTGGATTGCTAGGTGGGGCGGGAGCCGCTGAATAGGCCTGTAGGAGGAACTACCGCGGTTGGTACGCAATGAACAAGACACACCTTCGGTTTTGGGCAACTTCTTTACTGCAGCGGACAAATGACAATAACTTCTTTTCTATGGAGCAGACAGGAAGCCTGAGGTTGAGGACTTCGATCCCGCTGGAAGTCCCCCGGAGAGAGGTTGTGCCTGACCCCACGTTGCCGGCTTGGCTAAGGAAACGCCGCTGTCAGTCACGGCGGGAGCTACCCGCTACTGGCAGCCTACCCTAGGGTAAGAGTCACACTCTCGGCCCACGGATCGCGTCGTGGGAATCAGCGACTAACGTACCTACTAGCACCGTCACGGGTCCTTGCGGAGCTATCCGCTACCTTTCATGACAAACCCTCTCTCTCCTCGGTCGGTGGTCCGAACGGTGGACCACCTAGGACGCAACTGAACTGGCGGGCTGACGCTACGAGTTACACGAAGTCCAGCTAATAGTCCAACAAAGTCCCGTCAACCCGACCGTTCCTTCTGTCTGCTCCTGCTCCAACAAGATTCGTAAATAACAGTTCTATGCAAGGTTACATGCGACGTTCTAGCAATAACAGTTTCATGCAAGAGTGACACGCGGTGCTTTAATTATAACAGTTCCATGCAAAAGTGACACGCGGTGCTTTAATTATAACAGTTCCATGCAAAAGTGACACGCGGTGCTTTAATTATAACAGTTCCATGCAAAAGTGACACGCGGTGACTGAGATAGCAAGTCCTCTGCCTTTGGGCCTTTCTGTGAAAGTGTTGTTTGTCCCTTTTGAGACTATTCTTTTGAGAGTAAGGTGGGAGTAAGGTGGCGGTAGTTAGCGATGGACGTCACGCCAGAAACGGTCACAGACTAGGACACGGGTACTTTGGTCATGGCGGGAATCTAGTTCTTGGTCAGGGGTCTTAAGGTCTGGGCACGGTACCTGTGGCTGTTGGCACACTCCTTGTGCTTTGGCTGGTCCTCTGTCCTCCTCCTGGCTCTCCTCAGACACCAGTGCTGTCCTTCTTCCTCTATTCTGAGGCTGCAGCTGAGAACCCACGGCTGTCAGGCTCCTTCCTTTCTATCACAGTGCTTCCTGTCCCTCTCGCTTCTCAGTGCACCTCTTCTCTCTCTTTCACTCTCCGTCCCACTCCTTCTTCACCCCCCCTTTACTCCTGCTCTCCCCCTCTCCTCTTCGCGCCACCCGCTTTCTCCGCCCCCTCCTTTTTGGCGCTCTCACACTCCTCTCTTCTGTCCTCCCTCTTGCTCCCGTCACGGCCCCTCCTCCTCCTGCTTTCTTCTGTCTGCTGGAGCGTCTGCGATGGCTGTCGGCACCGCGGCCGTTTCCATGGCGACCAGGACGCTCCTCCGCCCGACTCCTGTGCCAAAGACCGGCGTCGATTTCCTGCGGGGTTCCCCCTCCTTGAGGACAGGTAAGTGCACCCCTTACAGGCCTCAGTGCTGGATTGCCAGGCGAGGCGGTAGCCGCTGAATAGGCCTCAGTGCTGGATTGCCAGGCGGGGCGGGAGCCGCTGAATAGGCCTCAGTACTGGATTGCCAGGCGAGGCGGGAGCCGCTGAATAGGCCTCATTGCTGGATTGCCAGGTCGAGCGGGAGCCGCTGAATACGTCTCAGTGCTGGATTGTCAGGTGGGGCGGGAGCCGCTGAATAGGCCTCAGTTCTGGATTGCCAGGCGGGACGGGAGCCGCTGAATAGGTCTCAGTGCTGGATTGCCAGGCGGGGCGGGAGCCGCTGAATAGGCCTCAGTGCTGGATTGGCAGGCGGGGCGGGAGCCTCAGAATAGGCCTCAGTGCTGGATTGCCAGGCGAGGCGGGAGCCGCTGAATAGGCCTCAGTGCTGGATTGCCAGGCGGGGCGGGAGCCGCTGTATAGGCCTCAGTTCTGGATTGCCAGGCGAGGCGGGAGCCGCTGTATAGGCCTCAGTTCTGGATTACCAGGCGGGGCGGGAGCCGCTGAATAGGCCTCAGTGCTGGATTGCCAGGCGAGGCGGGAGCCGCTGAATAGGCCTCAGTGCTGGATTGCCAGGCGAGGCGGGAGCCGCTGAATAGGCCTCAGTGCTGGATTGCCAGGCGGGGCGGGAGCCGCTGTATAGGCCTCAGTTCTGGATTACCAGGCGGGGCGGGAGCCGCTGAATAGGCCTCAGTGCTGGATTGCCAGGCGGGGCGGGAGCCGCTGAATAGGCCTCAGTGCTGGATTGCCAGGTCGAGCGGGAGCCGCTGAATAGGTCTCAGTGCTGGATTGCCAGGTGGGGCGGGAGCCGCTGAATAGGCCTCAGTTCTGGATTGCCAGGCGGGACGGGAGCCGCTGAATAGGTCTCAGTGCTGGATTGCCAGGCGCGGCGGGAGCCGCTGAATAGGCCTCAGTGCTGGATTGCCAGGCGGGGCGGGAGCCGCTGAATAGGATTCATTGCTGGATTGCCAGGCGAGGCGGGAGCCACTGTATAGGCCTCAGTTCTGGATTACCAGGCGGGGCGGGAGCCGCTGAATAGGCCTCAGTGCTGGATTGCCAGGCGGGGCGGGAGCCGCTGAATAGGCCTCAGTGCTGGATTGCCAGGTCGAGCGGGAGCCGCTGAATAGGTCTCAGTGCTGGATTGCTAGGTGGGGCGGGAGCCGCTGAATAGGCCTCAGTTCTGGATTGCCAGGCGGGACGGGAGCCGCTGAATAGGTCTTAGTGCTGGATTGCCAGGCGGGGCGGGAGCCGCTGAATAGGCCTCAGTGCTGGATTGCCAGGCGGGGCGGGAGACGCTTAATAGGCCTCAGTTCTGGATTGCCAGGAGGGACGGGAGCCGCTGAATAGGCCTCAGTGCTGGATTGCCAGGCGAGGCGGGAGCCGCTGAATAGGCCTCAGTGCTGGATTGCCAGGCGAGGCGGGAGCCGCTGAATAGGCCTCAGTTCTGGATTACCAGGCGGGACGGGAGCCGCTGAATAGGCCTCAGTGCTGGATTGCCAGGCGGGGCGGGAGCCGCTGAATGGGCCTCAGTGCTGGATTGCCAGGCGGGGCGGGAGCCGCTGAATAGGCCTCAGTGCTGGATTGCCAGGCGTGGCGGGAGCCGCTGAATAGGCCTCAGTGCTGGATTGCCAGGCGGGACGGGAGCCGCTGTTTAGGCCTCAGTTCTGGATTACCAGGCGGGGCGGGAGCCGCTGAATAGGCCTCAGTGCTGGATTGCCAGGCAGGACGGGAGCCGCTGAATAGGCCTCAGTGCTGCATTGCCAGGTGGGGCGGGAGCCGCTGAATAGGTCTCAGTGCTGGATTGCCAGGCGGGGCGGGAGCGGCTGAATAGGTCTCAGTGCTGGATTGACAGGTGGGGCGGCAGCCGCTGAATAGGCCTCAGTTCTGGATTGCCAGGCGGGACGGGAGCCACTGAATAGGCCTCAGTGCTGGATTGCCAGGCGGGGCGGAAACCGCTGAATAGGCCTCAGTGCTGGATTGCCAGGCGAGGCGGGAGCCGCTGAATAGGCCTCAGTGCTGGATTGCCAGGCGGGGCGGGAGCCGCTGTGTAGGCCTCAGTTCTGGATTACCAGGCGAGGCGGGAGCCGCTGAATAGGCCTCAGTGCTGGATTGCCAGGTTGAGCGGGAGCCGCTGAATAGGTCTCAGTGCTGGATTGCCAGGTGGGGCGGGAGCCGCTGAATAGGCCTCAGTTCTGGATTGCCAGGCGGGACGGGAGCCGCTGAATAGGTCTCAGTGCTGCATTGCCAGGCGGGGCGGGAGCTGCTGAATAGGCCTCAGTGCTGGATTTCCAGGCGGGGCGGGAGCCGCTTAATAGGCCTCAGTGCTGGATTGCCAGGCGAGGCGGGAGCCGCTGTATAGGCCTCAGTTCTGGATTACCAGGCGGGGCGGGAGCCGCTGAATAGGCCTCAGTGCTGGATTGCCAGGCGGGGCGGGAGCCGCTGAATAGGCCTCAGTGCTGGATTTCCAGGCGGGGCGGGAGCCGCTTAATAGGCCTCAGTGCTGGATTGCCAGGCGAGGCGGGAGCCGCTGTATAGGCCTCAGTTCTGGATTACCAGGCGGGGCGGGAGCCGCTGAATAGGCCTCAGTGCTGGATTGCCAGGCGGGGCGGGAGCCGCTGAATAGGCCTCAGTGCTGGATTGCCAGATCGAGTGGGAGCCGCTGAATAGGTCTCAGTGCTGGATTGCCAGGTGGGGCGGGAGCCGCTGAATAGGCCTCAGTTCTGGATTGCCAGGCGGGACGGGAGCCGTTGTATAGGTCTCAGTGCTGGATTGCCAGGCGGGGCGGGAGCCGCTGAATAGGCCTCAGTGCTGGATTGCCAGGCGGGGCGGGAGCCGCTGAATAGGCCTCATGTCTGGATTACCAGGCGGGGCGGGAGCCTCTGAATAGGCCTCAGTTCTGGATTACCAGGCGGGGCGGGAGCCGCTGAATAGGCCTCAGTTCTGGATTACCAGGCGGGGCGGGAGCCGCTGAATAGGCCTCAGTGCTAGATTGCCAGGCGGGGCGGGAGCCGCTGAATAGGCCTCAGTTCTGGATTGCCAGGCGGGACGGGAGCCACTGAATAGGCCTCAGTGCTGGATTGCCAGGCGGGGCGGGAGCCGCTGAATAGGCCTCAGTGCTGGATTGCCAGGTGGGGCGGGAGCCGCTGAATAGGTCTCAGTGCTGGATTGCCAGGCGGGGCGGGAGCCGCTGAATAGGTCTCAGTGCTGGATTGCCAGGTGAGGCGGGAGCCGCTGAATAGGCCTCAGTTCTGGATTGCCAGGCGGGACGGGAGCCACTGAATAGGCCTCAGCGCTGGATTGCCAGGCAGGGCGGAAGCCGCTCAATAGATATAAATGCTGGATTGACAGATGGGGCACAAGCCGTCAAGGGCTGGTAATGACCATGTTGTCAGCCAATGTATATAGTTGCATTTATTAAGAGACTGTGTTATTGCATTTGTAACGTTCAAGAATTCTGCCTCTCCAAGAGAGTTCATCTCCAGTAAAGTTTGAACATTGAATCAACTGTGTCTGCGGCATTCTTGTACCTGTATAAAGGGGGCCTGCAATTTCTCCTGTTGCAAACCAGACTTGATAAGTTAGCCACGTGCGGCTGTGATCCCCCCCCCCCCATGCACCTTCTAACAACCACCCGCCAAATATTTTTGCTATTTTACAGGAATAACATCATTATATTTTACATGTAAGCATCATTCTCCGACCCGCTCATCAAACATAACATATCGCCACCCTCCGGTCCCCAACATTCACGCCCAATAAGTAGGAAAGTTCTTTTTCAAAAGTCTTTATCCAAAGTGGAAATGTCATTTTTTCAAGGTTAAACTGAAATGTAATCATCCCCTCTGTCATATTGTAGCTCATAAATCAAACAGCTGTAGCTATATTTATCTGGACTCGGTCCTAGGATAACTACCAGTAACATTCTGGAAGTATGGACAACGAGGTCTACGGGGATTCAACTTCAGAACCTCAAACAAACAGGAAATGACATCAGAGATCAGATGGAGAACCACAAATGTCAAACAAATGTAAAATCAATAATCCTTCACTTTTTGAAATTTTAGATGGAAAAAAAAAAAATATATAAGCAGGCTGAATGGCGTGATATGAAACATTCTCTCCACGGATCCCACCGGGACGTCTGCCGTTGAGTTGGATTCTTCGGGAGATAATTACAATCGTCAGGTCTCGGATACATGTGGGTTTTGTAAGCAGAAAGCCTTTTTAGTGAAAGTTAAAATAAACGACGCACGGAAAAAAGCGAGTGTGACCTGTGCTGAACCTTCTCCAGATGAGGAGATGATGCAGGAGTCCCAGAGTAGGGTTGAGGAGGCTTCATGCTCAGCAGGATTAGGAACCCAGCCAACAATTCTTGACGGTCTTCAAAACAGAAACTGTGGACATTAAACACTTCCCGTTTCTTTGACATGTGGAAAGGTATCAAAGTCTTGTTTTCAGCACTTACAAGAAAAAGGAATAACATGAAAGCTTGCTTTTCTGCCGAGCTATACGTCTACTATAACAGGAACATTATGGTTTTTGACCATGAATGATATCTCCATGGGAAGATAATCATCAAAAGATACAGCAGTAAATATCTGGGACTTCTCTCCATCTTGAATGCTGGTCAGAGACCAAAGTCTGTTGTGGTCCTCAGGAATATGGGCAAAAACTATGTTCTTTTTGCCAGCAGGACCATGGCAGAAGAAAGTAAAGCGGACAGGGAATACCAATTGTGAGCCATGAGTGGCCATTGCATTTGTTTTCAGTATGCTCCTCATGGGTGGGGTTTGCATAATGCCCTGCCCTGCATAAAAGTTGGAACACAACTTGATTGTCAAAACATACCCCTAGGGGCATACTCAGTTGTAGGCACTTGGAAACTCCAAATAAAATTCTGAGACAAAACTCCCCTTTTATACAATCTAAATAGGTCAATAAGTCGTATAGGAGTCAAAGATCTATTTAAATTACAAAATTTTGTCTGCCTGCAGCCACCACTAGGGGGAGCTCACTGTATATGGATTCATACAGTTCCTATTGAACTCTGGAATAACAGTACACAGTAAGTTCTCCCCAGAATTCGTTTTTTTATTTTTATTTAATTCAATGTTTTTTCCTTAACTTCTTAAAGGGAGGTTCCTATATGCTTGACCCCCCCCCCACTCCTAAGTTTGTCCATGCCGCCGTTTTCCCACTGGATACTATGCTCAATGATACTGCAATGGTGGTGTAGGGGTAGACAGGGGACCACTATGACTGGCCCATATGCACCTGGAACCAGCCCTGCCCATTTTTTTTCCTTCCTTTCAAAAACGTGAGCCCCAAAAAGTCAACAAGGTGTCACCTTCAAATGGGAATCAAAGGACTTTTTCTCGTGGTATTTTCTTTAGAAAGTGAAAAAAGTATGAAAATAATGTGTCCCGAGGGCGTGGCTTGGACATGGCGCTGACTAGACGTGCTGCTTGAGAGCTCCGTTCCTGCACTTCCATAACCCGCTCATAAGCATACTATAAGATACACTTGAACCTTCCTAAATGGTCAGGAAATCTAAGGCAACCACGGGGACTCCATACTGTACGAGGCAGATGTCTTCAGCCGGCTCCATTCAGCGATTTCTCACCGACGCTGCTGCCGGGCCATCTCCCAAGATGGCGCCGCTGGAGGGGAGACGAACTGGAACAGGGTTCCCGCTTGCAGAGGAGTCTTCTTCGGGGGTTGCCGCTGCAGCATCAGGTACCGACAGTACCCCCTCTTCGGTCTCTGGCTCCCTGGGTCCGTTTCCTTCCCTGCTGGCGGGGGTGGAGATGGGTCCTTCTGGGACTGTCATGGCGCTTCCCGCTCCGTCCTGCTCGCCACGTGGGGTCAGTCATGGCGCCCCGGTCTCTCATTCCTCATCCTCTGGCATGCTGGGGTCTGCATCAATGCCTGCTTCTCCTCGGGATCTGGATCTTCATTTCTCCCCTCACATTAATGGCTCTGCTAGCATGGGAGATGATTTACAGGGCCTGAGACAACAGCTCGCCACATTGCCCACTAAACAGGACATGGAGCGTTATGTGAATCGTCTTGAGATGACTTATAAATCAGAGATACAGGCTCTTACGACTAATGTCTCTCAATTGTCCGATCAAGTTCAGCGCATAGAAGGCGATGTTTCCTCTGTTACACAGTAGCAAGTCTCTCATGCAGATCGGCTGGATCAGCACTCCCAGCAGATTCATGCTTTATTTAACCTGGCTGAAGATCATGAGAATCGGAATCGCCATAACAACATTCGGCTCCGGGGCATTCCTGAGGATATATCTTCGGGGCAACTCATACCTGTCTTACAGTCTTCGTTTAACTCCCTGCTGGAGCGTCCTGCTGATGATCCATTGGAGCTGGATAGAGCTCACAGGACTCTTGGCCCTCGTAACCCGGATCCTGATAGGCCTAGAGATGTGCTATGCCGTGTCCATTTTTTCTCTCTGAAGGAGGAGATCATGAGGAAGGCCCGAGATAAAGGAGAAGTCTTATTACAAGGGGTCAAAATCCAGTTGTTATCCGACTTGTCCAAGACGACCCTGGACAAACGCCGAGTGCTTTGTCCTTTACTGGATGTGCTGAGAGAGCATGAGATCTCCTATTCCTGGGGTCACCCCTTCCAGCTACAGGTCCGCAGAGATGGGACATTGCTGAGTGTTCGAGACCCAGGGGATGTCCCGGATTTCTGTGCTGCCCTCCAGGTGCCGAGAGTTTCCCTGCCTGATTGGCCGTATGTCCCTCTTCCACCACAGCGCTCAAGGCCGCGCCGGCGGGGTCGTTCTCCCGCTTCTCCTATGGGTCGTCCTGGTGGGCGACGTGCTGATCCGCTGTGATTTTGTATAGAGGTTTCTTTGTCAGCCAGCAGTCGGCCTAGGCTGGTTAAGCTCTATTACATAGTTACATAGTTACATAGTTAGTACGGCTGAAAAAAGACACATGTCCATCAAGTCCAACCAAGGGAAGGGAAAAGGGAAGGAAAAATTTCTACACATAGGAGCTAATATTTTTTTGTTCTAGGAAATTATCTAACCCTTTTTTAAAGCCATCTACTGTCCCTGCTGTGACGGCTCCTGCGGTAGGCTATTCCATAAATTCACCGTTCTTACTGTAAAGAAGCCTTGTCGCCTCTGCAGCTTGAACCTTTTTTTCTCCAGACGGAGGGAGTGCCCCCTTGTTTTTTGAGGGGGTTTTACAAGGAACAGGATATCACCATATTTTTTGTATGTGCCATTAATATATTTATATAAGTTAATCATGTCCCCCCTTAGTCGTCTTTTTTCAAGGCTAAATAGGTTTAATTCTTTCAATCTTTTCTCATAACTTAAATTCTCCATGCCCCTTATTAGCTTCGTTGCTCTTCTTTGTATTTTTTCCAACTCCAGGGCATCCTTTCTATGAACTGGAGCCCAGAACTGAACTGCATATTCTAGATGGGGCCTCACTAATGCTTTGTAAAGTGGCAATATTACATCTCTGTCCCGCGAGTCCATGCCTCTTTTAATACACGACAATATCTTGCTGGCCTTTGAAGCAGCTGATTGACACTGCATGCTGTTATTGAGTTTATGATTTACAAGAACACCCAGATCCTTCTCAACAAGTGAATCCGCCAGTGTAGCGCCCCCTAGGACATATGATGCATGCAGGTTGTTGGTACCCAGGTGCATAACTTTACATTTATCTACATTAAACTTCATCTGCCAAGTGGACGCCCAAACACTTAGTTTGTTTAAATCTGCCTGTAATTCATGAACATCTTCCATAGTCTGAACTATATTACATAGCTTGGTGTCATCTGCAAAAATAGAAATAGTGCTATTAATCCCATCCTCTATATCATTAATAAATAAGTTGAATAATAGTGGTCCCAGCACTGAACCCTGGGGTACACCACTTATAACCGGTGACCATTCAGAGTAGGAATCATTGACCACAACCCTCTGGATACGGTCCTTGAGCCAATTCTCAATCCAATTACAAACTATATTTTCTAAACCTATAGTCCTTAATTTACCCATTAGGCGTCTATGGGGGACAGTGTCAAATGCCTTTGCAAAGTCCAAAAACACTAAATCCACAGCGGCCCCTCTGTCTAGACTTCTGCTCACCTCTTCATAAAAACAGATTAGGTTAGTTTGACAACTTCTGTCCTTAGTAAAACCATGCTGGCTGTCACTTATAATGCTATTTATTGTCACATAATCCTGTATATAGTCCCTCAATAGCCCCTCAAACATTTTCCCCACGATGGATGTTAAGCTTACTGGTCTATAATTACCTGGGGAAGACCTAGAGCCCTTTTTGAAAATAGGCACCACATTTGCCCTGCGCCAGTCCCTTGGCACTATACCAGTCACTAGAGATTCTCTGAATATTATGAAAAGGGGGACAGAAATAACTGAACTAAGCTCTTTAAGAATTCTAGGGTGTAACCCATCTGGTCCCGGAGCCTTGTGCACATTTATTTTATTTAATTTAGCTTGGACCATCTCTACATTCATCCAATTCAGTATATCAGCCGATATATTAACAGCACTGGCACCGGCTACATCAGCTGCTCTTTCTTCAGTTGTATATACAGAGCTAAAGAACCCATTTAGTAACTCTGCCTTCTCTTGATCCCCTGTGATCAACTCCCCATTACCATTATCTAGGGGTCCTACATGTTCAGACCTTTTGTTATTGCTTATATCTTGGGAGGCGAAGGTCTGATGTGTTTCATGTAATACCCAGTTATGCCTGTACTGTCGCCCTAGGTAGGGGCTGCAGGTGTTCAGATTGATCAGTTACCCGGGATTAATTAATGTTCTTCAGCTGCCAGTACTACTGCACTATGTATGTTATGTGATTATCTACGTTTTTACTAATTACGTGCCTGTACATTCATGCGGTAACTGTGTAAATTTCCGGGAATGTATTGTTATGTTGGCATCTCTGTTTTGATCCTGACCAAATGTCGGCCATTATTTCACTTTCTCGCGATATTGAGCTAATTGCCTTGATGTTCTTTCCATTTAAGTGTTGGTTCTAAGATGTGTGATATTTGCACTGGGTTGGGGGGTGCAGGGCACTGGCTGGACCTTGTCCTGACACTTCTCCTCTTAGGGACTCACTGGTTATATCCGGTGTATTCTTGATTGTTTCTCCTTGAGTAGCTCAAGGAGTGGGTGATTATTTCACCTGTCTGTTTGTCTTTGTTGTTGTCGTGTCGCCCTTCCTTGTTTGTCCTGTTGTTCGTCGCGCCTCTGCTTAGTACATTGCTCTACGAGCTCCTTCAGTGAGTGGTGGCAATGGCACAATTGAAGACTTGTACCTTTAATGCTAGGGGGCTTAATGTCCCAGAAAAACGCTCACAAATTTTATATAACATGCATAAAGAGCGGGTACATATTTTGTTCCTGCAAGAAACTCACTTTCAGGCGGGCCGTACGCCACAGTTTACGAATCGATATTTTCCGGCCTGGTTCCACAGTACCAACCCGGAATCCAAGTCCAAGGGTGCCAGTATATGTATTCATAAGTCACTCTCACATAAAATTCTGGATGTTCTGGTTGACCCGGATGGTAGATATGTTTTTCTCAAGCTATCCATACGTAATAAGATCTTTACTCTGGCTAATCTGTACCTCCCCAATAAGGACCAGGCACGAGTAGGCCGGTTGTATTTAAGGAAATTGGAGGAGTTCACTGAGGGCGTTCTAATTGTTGGAGGTGATTTTAATCTGAATTTCGATTCCAGACTTGACACCTCCTCGGGCAGGTCTGTTGTTCCTAAGTCGCATTTGCGGGCACTGAAAAATGTGATGCATTCCATGCAGTTGATTGACATGTGGAGGATCCTACACCCTCAGGTAAGAGAATACACTTATTTCTCCCCATTGCATAACATGTACAGTAGGATAGACGCTTTTTTGGTTAGCCACCACTTGCTTACCTGGCACCCTACCTCTGACGTGGGCCCTATGATTTGGTCGGATCATGCCCCTGTGTTTCTGACCCTTACATTTCCTAATTCGATGCCTAATTTCCAATCCTGGAAACTTAATGACAACTTGTTGCGGGATGCAGTATGCGTGGCGGCCATTAAAGATTCACTTACCGGTTTCTTTGAGGTTCATGAACATGAAGCTACTCCCTTGCCACTCCAGTGGGAGGCACTGAAGTGTGTCATTCGAGGGGTACTGATACAACATGGGGCGCGGTTGAAGCGCGAAAAGGGGTTTGCTATTGCACGTCTCTTGATTCAGATACGGGATTTGGAATCCTGTCATAAACGGGTTCCATCCTCACAGATTTTTGCAGAGCTCACTACAGCGAGAGAATCCTTACGTTCTTTGATAGATCAGTCGCATGCTCGGTTCAGGGATCGGATGCGCAAGCACTCATACGAATATGCAGATAAATGCGGTAGGTCACTGGCACGGATACTGCATCCCCGTACACAAGCGTCATATATCCCTAAAGTTTCATCTCCCTCGGGTGTTGAGGTTCATGACCCGGTTGGTATTACTGACTGCTTTAAACGCTATTACTCGGCGCTATACAATATTAAAGGCCAATTTCATGATATGCAGGCAGAATCGTTACGGGATAAAATAGACCGCTATGTTCATGATACTGCGTTGCCGACCTTGGAGGAGGGGGTGGCTTTGGAGCTTGAGGAGGATTTTTTGGAAACCGAAGTGGAGCGTGCTATTGGAGAGTCGCCCTTGGGCAAAAGCCCGGGGCCCGATGGGTTTAATAACAAATTTTATAAGGCATTTAAAGATCAACTGGCTCCTTTTCTGACGAAAGTTTTTAACTCGGTGTCCTCCTCGTGTCCCTTTGCGCCTCAATCCCTCGAGGCTTATATAACTCTTCTACCAAAACCAGGCAAGGACCCAACGGTGTGCGCAAACTTCAGGCCCATATCGCTAATTAATGTAGATGTGAAGCTTTTCGCGAAGCTACTTGCCTCTCGGTTATCGCCGTTACTACCTGGCTTGATCGTGGATGATCAGGTGGGGTTTGTATGTGGTCGGGAAGCGCGGGATAACACCAACAAAACACTCCTTTTGACGTCATACTGCCAAACCCGTAAGATACCGATGTGTTTACTCTCGATAGATGCCGAAAAGGCTTTTGATAGAGTGCACTGGGTGTTCCTCCGCAGTGTCCTGACGCAGGTGGGCCTTGGCACCACCACGGTGGATAGGATAATGGCCTTGTACCAAAGGCCTTCTGCTCGAGTTCGTGTCAATGGACTATTATCTGATTCTCTGTCTATTGCTAATGGCACGAGACAGGGGTGCCCACTTTCGCCTCTTTTGTATGTTCTGGTCATGGAACACCTGGCCGTGGCGCTGCGGAACAACCCTAATATTAACGGTATACACATTGGCTCACGGCATCATAAATTGGCGTTATACACGGATGACCTCCTGATATACATCACAACTCCCATGATTTCTTTGCCATCCCTGACGGAGGAGTTTGAGTGCTTTGGCCATCTAAGTAATTTTAAAGTCAATTACTCTAAATCGGAGGCCTTGAATATCTCTTTGGATCACCCTCTAGCTGCCCATCTTGCTCAGGTTTTTCCGTTCAGGTGGCAACCCAAATCTTTAAAATATCTAGGGGTACATGTCCCTACGCAACAGTCAGACTTGTATGCTCTGAATTATACGCCCATCTTACAGCGCACCATGAAGGACTTGGCGGAATACGGCGGGAACCGCATGTCGTGGTTTGGACGTATCAATGCGGTCAAAATGGATGTCTTGCCCAAATTTCTATATCTCTTCCAGACCGTCCCTATTGCGGTACCATCCAGTTTTTTCCAGGTTTTACACAGGGCCATAACTAAGTTTGTGTGGGGCTCCTCTAAGCCTCGTATCCGGTATGCTGTCCTTAGCCGACCAAAAGTAGACGGGGGCGCAGGTCTCCCAGACTTTAAACGATACCATCAAGCAGCGATAATTATGAGAGTAGTGGATTGGTTCCGTTCGGAGTCAGGTAAGCAATGGGTGCGCATTGAAAAGGCTATGTCTCCTCTTGCATTATCCTCTCTGCCGTGGCTGTCAGTCCTTCAGAGACAAACTCTCCCTCTACCTTTCCTCACACGTCAGTTTCTCATGGTATGGGAACGGATCTTGGGCACTACGGGCCTTGTTCATCGCCCGGGTCCCTTGACTCTTCTATTTGATAATCCTTCTTTCCCTCCGGCGGAGGGTGTTGATACATTCCTCTGTTGGGAGAGAGGAAATGGTGGATGTTTATCTGAGACCCTTACTCCAGACGGTGCCATGTTGCCAATGACAGATGTATCGGCTGCCTGCCCGGGGAGGAGGTCAACCTGGTGGTCCTATTTGCAGTTGCGGTCCTATCTCTCTTCCATGGGTGATTGTATGGTCTTACTACAGGATAAGACTCCTCTGGAACTCTACTTGTCCTTGCCCACAGCCCCTTCTCATGTGTTGTCTCACCTACATGGGATCCTTCTGCCGAAATTTGCTTTTTCTCAATTATCCTTCACTGCCGCAAGGGACGAGGAAATGGGGGTTAGACACTCTGAGGAAGAGTGGGGTACTGCCTTCCTGTTAGCCCATAAGTTACCGATGTCTTGTTTTGCACAGGAAAAGAATTACAAAATACTTACCAGGTGGTACCGTTGTCCGACCTTGTTACACAGGATATAACCCGATGTGTCTGCTGATTGTTGGAGGTGTGGGGGGGCTCCTGGAACTATGTTGCATATTTGGTGGGATTGTCCCATGCTACGTCCCTTTTGGGGGAAGATTTTTGATCTAGGCAACAAGCTTTTCCATACTGAGGTTCCAACCTCGGCTTCCATAGGCTTGCTTTCTATGGTTCCGGGATCACTCCCACACCTCAAAAGGGGGATCTTTCGACATTTCTTGACCGCAGCGAGAACGGTGATACCTCGTCACTGGAAGTCACATAATGTACCGTCCCTGGCGGAATGGATAACAGAGGTGAACGGGATCATGAGGATGGAGGAGTTGCTGTCCGTTGATAGGGGCAAATCGGAGATCTTCGTCCAAACTTGGATGGTGTGGTCTGGATTCCGGGATGGTGCTGATCTACCTCTCTGGTTGGATGGCAGGTTCTGAATGAATCATATTACCTACCTGAGGCGCTTTGTCTGTATGTGTTTTCCCTTTGTTGTCTGGTGTTATGTGTTGTGTGTCCATATACTCAAAAGTGCTCTTATATGTGTCACTTCTCACTTTACTGGGGGGGCGGTCTCCCTGACTATTGCACTGATTTAATGCGAACATGATACTGTTATTGCCGTTATATATCTCTCTTATCATTCAATTCTGATAGGTGGGAGGCTACCTCCTACTGTTGTTCTTATACATGTATATATATATATATATATGAATACTGTTGTTATGCTATGATGCTTCACTAGAATGTATTGCACTGCGTGCAAATTTCTACTTTTTTGCACAAACCGTGAAATGTTTTTGTATTGTTATATTTTCAAAATAAAAATCTTTGATAAAGAAAAAAAAGACAAAATAATGTGTCCCCACGTCTTGAAGTATCCAGCCAAATGGATACAGGTGCAGTAATTGGGACCAGACTTTATCAATTTTTAAGCAGAACGAGAGCGGAGCATCAGGGACCCGGTGAGTTCAGGCCGGGGTTAGGTAGAGTGCGGTTTCCTCAGTAATTGTTCCTCTCTTTGGGTCACAATCTCTGATATTCGGCAGTTTTAGACATGATATCATTTCTTGCAGCTTGTACTGGTGGCGGAGTGCTGACATCTTAAATATTACAGATTTCTTATGTTTTTGTACTCTTTCTATGAAAATAAGCTCCACATTGGATTAATATTAACTTCATAGCCAGCAAAAGTAAGCACTACCTTACTACCTGAGGCATACCTCCCAACTTTCAAGTAACGCAAAGAGGGACAACTGCCTCTGCACATTTTTTTCCTTTTTAAGCCGCGCTTCTAATCCAACCCAATACCCATACTCACCCAGTTCAGCCCACATAGTATCATGCTCCCATAGTGCCTCCCACACAGTATAATTCCAAATAGCTGCCCCCGCTCAGTATAATGCCCCCATAGCTGTCACCATACAGTATAATGGCCCCATAGATGCACCCATACAGTATAATTTCCCCATAGCTGCCCCAATACAGTATAATGCCCCCATTGCTGCCCCATACAGTATAATGACCCCATAGCTGTCACCATACAGTATAATGCCCCCATAGATGCACCCATATAGTATAATGGCATCATAGATGCACCCATACAGTATAATGCCCCCATAACTGCCCCCATACAGTATAATGCTCCCATAGCTGTCACAATACAGTATAATGCTCCCATAGCTGCCCCATACAGTATAATGCCCCCCATAGAGTATAATGCCCCCCCATAGCTGCCACCATAGAGTATAAGGCCTCCTTAACTGTCCCCATACAGTATAATGCCCCATAGCTGCCCCATACAATATAATGCCACCTTAGCTGCCCCCATACAGTATAAGGCCCCCTTAGCTGTCCCTAGTGCCAGTGTCCACATACAAAGTGCCAGTGTCACAGTGCCCATGTAGATAGTACCACATCCCCTTAAAGATAGTGTCACCCCCCCCCCCCCCAGTAGATAGCGCTACCCGCTCCCTGTAGCCATTGGGACTCCCGCATGTGGCTGGGGATTCTGCTCCAGGAGAAGCCCCTGACTTCACTGTCCATATATGTCCTCTATTTACGGAATCCCCGGCCAGAGTGTCGGCAACACTCTGGCGGGGGGATTCCGCTCCAGGAAGAGCTACTGACGTTACAGTCTATATATGGACTGTGACGGCAAAGGCTTCCCTGGGCTCAGCGCTTAAAGTAGCGCTGTTCCCGGGAGTCCTCTGTACTAATGCTGAAGCAGGGAGCTGAAGGTACCCTGCTTCAGCATTGGGTTCAACCTTACCTGCGTCCTGACGATCCAAATACAGTTGACACCGGGAGTCTGGGACATACCACCGGTTGCCCTGGACAGCGGGACACCACCCGAAAACCGGGACTGTCCCGCTGAATCCAGTACGTTTGGGAGGTATGCCTGAGGTGGACATAAACAACAGAGGGCCACGTTTAAAAAAGGATATGGGCCCCGTGCTTCAAATAACTCAGTGTAGAGCATTCCCTTATGTCTATCTAACAATCCACCAGTAATTCTGAGCCAAAAACTCACTACATGCAATCTAACAGACAGTAGGAAGTCACTTGTACAGGGACAATGGGCCCCCTTACCTTCTGGACCCCTATGCAACTGCACAGGTTGGTATGTCAGCTCCTGTATAATATGTTTGTAAAACATTTTTTCTATCTTTTATGCTGTTTTCACTTTTATTTTTCACCGGAAACCATCAACAAGTAGGATAACTGATGCTGATTATGGATCAAAACAGGACACCAGTATTTACTGAAGAAATATCATATCAGATCTGTCAACAGCAACTCGATGATGGTTTCCATTCATTAGCAGGCGATTAAAATGTGCAAAGTTGATGGATTTTACGTTTGTTGACCCTTGTACCCGCTTACTCTACCTATAAGTAGCATACCTTTACCAGTTCACCAATTTGACTTACCACCTTATCCATACAGAGGACAATACATCCAACACTATCCATTCCAAGTATAATACCTGATTATAGCTGTTACTAGAAGTGTAATAAACTGAAGCATAAGAAGAAGGTGGCCATACACATTGGACTAACACTAGCCAAACCTGCAAATTTCAGGGGGACCGGCCAACCATCTAATGTGTATTAGATGTTTAGCCAACATTCGCTTGATAGATGGTGAAAAAGAAGATCGGGAATGTTAAATTTCAACATGCCCGATCCTTTGTTGTGTATGCTGCCACCAGAGGTGTCTGGCAGAGACTTATTTCCTTCTATCCCATTGAGAACACCTGCACGCTCGGCTGAAACAAGTGTGGTCCCAAGGCCGCCCAAAGTACAATGTAGTTTTGTTGCGTCTTTGCCGCGATTTTGCAGTGAAACGCGGCAAAAACCACAACGAAACGCCATTGTATGTGTCCTGCAAAAGGACCTTTGGGCATAAGGTCACATGACCTTATCTCTGAAGTTCTTACTACTGTTTAGAGACCTGCTGGTCACATGATCGCAGGTCCTTGTTTAGCAGCAAAATTCCACAGAGAAGACTGAGGTGAGCTGCTATGTAAGTATAAGGGGATGGATTTGTTTAAGCGGACTGTATTTAGCGGGTCTGGTGTGGGGACTGTATTTTTAGGGGGTCTGGTTTGGGGACTGTATTTAGGGGGTCTGGTCTGTATTTAGGAAGTTTGGTGTCTGTATTAGTTTAAGGGGTCTGTGGTTTGTATTTAGGGGGTCTGAGGTCTGTATCAGTTTAAGGGCTTTAGGGTCTGTATATTTAGGGGTCTGTGTTAGTTTAAGGGGTCTAGGTCTGTATTTATGGGGTCTGAGTTAGTATGACGTCTGGGGTCTGTATTAGTTTATGGGGTCTGTATTTAGGGGGCCTGTTCTAGGGTCTGTGTTAGTTTAGGGGTCTTTATTTAGGGGTCTGTTCTGTGGTCTGTATTAGATTAGGGGGTCTGGTCTGGGGTCTGTATTACTTAAGGGAGTCAGGTCTGGGGTCATTATTAGTGTAGGGGGTTAGGTCTGATCTGGGGTCTGTATTTAGGGGGTCTGTATTTAGGGGTCTGGGGTCTATTAGTTCATGGGGTCTGTATTTAGGGGGCCTTGCCTACGGTCTGTATTCGTTTAGGGGGTCTGTATTAAGGGAGTCAGGTTTGGGGTCATTATTAGTGTAGAGGGTTGGGTCTGGGGTCTGTATTTAGGGGTCCTGTCTGAGGTCTGTATTTATTTAGGGTGCTTGTTCTGGGTCTGTATTTGTTTAGGGGGTCTGGTTTGGGGACTGCAATAGTTTAGAAGGTCTGGGGTCTGTATGTATTCTATGATCTAGTCTGGGGTCCAAATTTATTAGTCTGAATAGAAGGGGTTGTCCAGGCACATCGATAAGTCATTAGTATGAAAAACGGTCTGTGTCCGGACAACCCCTTTAATGTATTGGCCTGGGCCTTGGTGTCTAAATTTGTGTGTTTCTATAGAGGCTGGAAATGGCTGCAGAAGTGATGGGCAAAGATGTCTCATCAGAAGAATGCGCCATAACGGTCTGCGTCAGATGGAGAAGAAAATAAAACTACTCCCACCAGAAAAGACGTCACCTGTGAGTCACTGGATCTATAGGGGATCTGTCACCACTCCTGACATGTCTGTTGCAGGTAATCCTTGTATTCCACATATCTCTGTGTACCCAGGACTAATAGACAAATGTGTGTTACGATTCCCATTGTCAAGAGGAAGTGTGATACTGTCAACGATGGTTGGAGACTGTCAGTATGTAGGGACACAGCCTTTTGACGAGGGGAATAGTAACACCCATTTGTCAATGCTGGTGTTCACTATAGACACGGCAGAGCGGCAGTGGGGAAGGGGGGCCCATGTTTGGGGAACAGACCAGGGCCTATGGTCTACTTAATCCGCCACTGCATATGTCCACAGTTGCCAATTGTACCACACCATGAGAAGGACAAAGAATAGGTAGCGGTGGCACCTTTTCCAGAAGGTCTTTGTGCTTGCAGATCTGTAAATCCTAAAAAGTATCCTGGCAACAATTTAATTTTTGAACACACATTTGATTATGCTGGCGCAGTAATCATACCAGGCGGTAGAATGCTAATGAGAATATTTGGCCTGTAAAAAGTTCCTGGTGTTTATCTTTGACCGGTCACCGTGATCTAGACCATCTGCTGAATCGGTAGAATACTACAAAGCTACATGATGAGACCGCACCATCAGCTTAGTTAGATTTTTTTATTGTTGGTTCCTGTTGGTGGTCTTCATCCCTGATTTTATCCAGACCTACAGAACACAGAGACAGCAACGACTAGGGAGAAGTGATACATCGCAAGCCAAAAACGGAAGGCTTACAGAATCACAAGACGTCTCAACCCATGGAGACTACCAGAAAATGAGGGTATTGGTCTACGTAAAAAAATGCAATCACACTCATAACTGAGCGCCGGCCCGATGTCTCCACATAGACACCTTTATCGTATCTTCTGCAAATTGAGAATATCCTAGTGTCACAGAGCCCGTGAGTTCTTCTGTCACGCCGCCAGCAGAGGGCGCTGTGAACCTACCTTGTCACCAAGGGATTTGACTTGGAGTGGAGTCTAAGGCAACCCCTGGTCTCACCCTTTAACAGGGATCTGGACTTTGCTGAAGGGGAACCCAAGGTCATTACCCCCAGAGTAGTCTCCCTTGGTGACGGCCAACGTAACAGGTGTAGTGTCTACGGCGTGGTCAGGTATGGCAGAAAGGTCAAGGCAGGCAGCAGGGATTTGTCACGGGTATCATAGCAAATGGTCAGGACAGGCAGCAGGCACGGATGGTCAGAGGTACAGACTGAGGTCAAAACACGAAAAATCAATAATCGGGCTGGCCGGGCCTCAAGAAACACTACGAACACCTGCTCCGGCAATGAGTCCAGAGAGAAAGTCCTTTTTATAACCAATGACAGCCAGAAGAATTGAATTTTGGCACACGCTGGCCCCATAAGAAAACAAGGGTCAGCATGCGCACTAAGACCCAGCAGGGAGCATCGGCAGAGAGCGTAGCCGCTAGACACAGGTAACACCCAGACATTCCAGGGTTATGACCGCACAACCTGGCGACCCCAGAGTAGGGACATCAGGCAGAAAGATAACAGTAATGAGAATGACATATAGGTCATTCTCATTCTTCTGATCTGAGGGTTTGAGAATCAGCCCAAAACAGATTCTCCTAGCTGAAGAGAAAATTGTTTAAAGGAATGTCTTCTGTATTTAAAGGGATTGTCTCATCAGACGACAACCCCTCTTAGATTGGGCTGATTATGCCAGGGGAAGCCACAGCCAGCAAAACCTCTCCCCTGTAGTTCCTTACCCAGAGATCAAGGAGTGACAAGGGAGCAGCATACAGAGCCTTACCTGTGTGTATAGTGTTAATATCTTGCTTTATCTAGACCTCGGGCTGTACAGTAGAGTTTTAAATCCAACTTCCTCTAATGATAATGAGATGACTCTGCTAATTAGTTCCCAGTCTATACAGCAAAGCTGACAAGTGAGCTATCCACTGATGTCCACTCGGACCCCAACCTTTCACTAGAGCGGCAACCCCGTATAGCACATCTGTTTTCGTCACTCTCATAGAGCTTGAATGAAGCAGCAGAGTGCACGCTCGACTCCACTCCATTCGAATTCCTCCATGTTGTGTTTGGGGGTTTCCTTTCTAGTGATTGGTGAGGGTCCCAGCAGTCAGATCCCCACTGATCTAACGTTTATTACCTACCCAGTGGCAAGAATACTTCTTTAAATAATCTGACTGTTACAACCGCCAGGTTTGTGCACCCACTGGACTACTCCACCGGTTTGGCTTAGGGCCACCTCTATGGGCGTTGTCTAAGTAGATTCCCCGATTTTTACCCTTTAACTCCTGTACAGGGATATGGTCTTCGCTGCGGGGAGGCTACGAAGTCGCCACCTCTTGAGGTGGTCCCTGCAGTGTAGCTGACAGATACGAGACAGGCACAGGCAGATGGTACCTTGACGGATGATTGCTGACAGCGGATCACAAGTCACAGGCGAACAGCAGATAGATGGACACAGGCATATAGCTGGCAGCTAGACACAGGCTAGACACAGGCTGGCGGCAGGTCACAGGCATATAACCGACAGCAACAGCGGACTGGATACAGGCTTGTGATGGATAACCGGATGCAAGCTGACGACAGATAGTAACAGCGGACTGGATACAGGCTGGTAACAGACAATTAGACACAGGCTGATAGCAATAGCGGACTGAATACAGGCTGGTAACAGACAACAGGATACAGGCTGATAACTGATAGCAATAGCAGACAGAATACACGTGCATGCAGGAATCTTCGCTGGATAATACTAGGTTGTTCCAATATTGCTCAGGCACCTGGTGGATAATGAAGGTGCCTTAAATAGACCTAAGGGGCAACAGGGATTGGTGAGACACTTACATTTTCTGCGTACTGGCCCTTTAGGAGGCGGACGGAGCGTCCGCGCACTAGGAACAGTGTGGCCGTGAGCAGGGAACACATGCAGATGCCGGTAGCCTAGAGGAGGGACAGGCCGCCGGATAAGGTACGAGACCGGGCGGTGAGGACAGCCGGTAGGAGAAGGACCCGTTGCCAACGTTACACCCACATTTTCTGCATATACATTCCCGTATAATTTATTTTGCTTGGTTCAACTATAAGAAAAATTTGACTTCTCCTGGTACATCAAACAAGACAAGGACAATAGACGGGCCAGATCCATGATTATATTTGTATATTTTCACTCTCCTGCAATTTGAAATAGCGCAAAAGTCAAGTGTTTTGTAGCCCGAGTGGTTCTTCTGTGCAGTCTAAAAGATCGCTGTATCACTTTACTGGGAATGGATCATAGTTGGCAACATTTTTAAATATTTTCCAGGGACACTTAGGGTGCGGCTTCTTTGGTGGGTGTAACTCATCTGGAGGGTGTGGTCAATGGGGCAAGGCTTTCTTCTTTCTTCTGCACTAGTTTGGCTGACAACTATTATGGTGGCCGGTATCTCTCTGGTTATCTGGTTGTTTACAGGCAGCTTATGTCTCACTTTATCACTAGGGCTAGGCGATATGTGCTGACCCCCAACTAGCATCGTAAAAACCAGCATAGATAGTGTCACATTCAGTGCCCCTTGTAGATGGTGCTCCACACTGCTCCCTATAGATATTGCCACACACTGCCCCCAGTAGATATTACCACACACTGCTGCCTGTAGATATTGCCACACACTGCTCCCTGTAGATATTGCCACACACTGCTCCCTGTAGATATTTCCACACACTGCTCCCTGTAGATAGTGCCACACACTGCTCCCTGTAGATAGTGCCACACACTGCCCCCTGTAGATATTACCACACACTGCTCCCTGTAGATAATGCCACACACTGCTCCCTGTAGATAATGCCACACACACTGCTCCCTGTAGATATTATCACACACTGCTCCCTGTAGATATTACCACACACTGCTCCATGTAGATATTGCCACACACTGCTCCCTGTAGATATTACCACACACTGCTCCTAGTAGATATTGCCACACACTGCTCCCTGTAGATATTATCACACACTGCTCCCTGTAGATATTGCCACACACTGCTCCCTGTAGATATTACCACACACTGCTCTTTGTAGATATTACCACACACTGCTCCCGGTAGATATTACCACACACTGCTCCCGGTAGATATTACCACACACTGCTCCCTGTAGATATTACCACACACTGCTCCCTGTAGATATTGCCACACACTGCTCCCTGTAGATATTACCAAACACTGCTCCCAGTAGATAGTGCCACACACTGCTCCATGTAGATAGTTCCACATACTGCTCCCTGTAGATATTACCACACACTACTCCCTGTAGATATTGCCACACACTGCTCCCTGTAGATATTACCAAACACTTCTCCCAGTAGATATTACCACACACTGCTCCCTGTAGATATTGCCACACACTGCTCCCTGTAGATATTGCCACACACTGCTCCCTGTAGATATTACCAAACACTTCTCCCAGTAGATATTACCACACACTGCTCCCTGTAGATATTACCACACACTGCTCCCTGTAGATAGTTCCACACACTGCTCCCTGTAGATATTACCACACACTGCTCCCAGTAGATAGTGCCACACACTGCTCCCTGTAGATAGTTCCACATACTGCTCCCTGTAGATATTACCACTCACTTCTCCCTGTAGATAGTGCCACACACTGCTCCCTGTAGATATTACCACACACTGCTCCCTGTAGATATTGCCACACACTGCTCCCTGTAGATATTACCACACACTGCTCCTAGTAGATAGTGCCACACACTGCTCCCTGTAGATATTACCACACACTGCTTCCTGTAGATATTATCACACACTGCTCCCTGTAGATATTACCACACACTGCTCCATGTAGATATTGCCACACACTGCTCCCTGTAGATAATACCACACACTGCTCCCTGTAGATAATACCACACACTGCTCCCTGTAGATAATGCCACACACACTGCTCCCTGTAGATATTATCACACACTGCTCCCTGTAGATATTACCACACACTGCTCCATGTAGATATTGCCACACACTGCTCCCTGTAGATATTACCACACACTGCTCCTAGTAGATATTGCCACACACTGCTCCCTGTAGATATTATCACACACTGCTCCCTGTAGATATTGCCACACACTGCTCCCTGTAGATATTACCACACACTGCTCTTTGTAGATATTACCACACACTGCTCCCGGTAGATATTACCACACACTGCTCCCTGTAGATATTACCACACACTGCTCCCTGTAGATATTGCCACACACTGCTCCCTGTAGATATTACCAAACACTGCTCCCAGTAGATAGTGCCACACACTGCTCCATGTAGATAGTTCCACATACTGCTCCCTGTAGATATTACCACACACTGTTCCCTGTAGATAATACCACACACTGCTCCCTGTAGATATTACCACACACTGCTCCCTGTAGATATTACCACACACTGCTCCCTGTAGATAATGCCACACACAGCCCCCTGTAGATATTACCACACATTGCTCCCTGTAGATATTACCACACACTGCTCCCTGTAGATATTACCACACACTGCTCCCAGTAGATAGTGCCACACACTGCTCCCTGTAGATATTACCACACACTGCTCCCTGTAGATAATACCACACGCTGCTCCCTGTAGATATTACCCCACATTGCTCCCTGTAGATATTACCCCACATTGCTCCCTGTAGATAATACCACACGCTGCTCCCTGTAGATAATACCACACGCTGCTCCCTGTAGATATTACCACACATTGCTCCCTGTAGATATTACCACACACTGCTCCCTGTAGATATTACCACACACTGCTCCCAGTAGATAGTGCCACACACTGCTCCCTGTAGATATTACCACACACTGCTCCCTGTAGATAATACCACACAATGCTCCCTGTAGATATTACCACACACTCCTTCCTGTAGATATTGCCACACACTGCTCCCTGTAGATAGTGCCACACACTGCTCCCTGTAGATATTACCACACACTGCTCCCTGTAGATATTGCCACACACTGCTCCCTGTAGATATTACCACACACTCCTTCCTGTAGATATTGCCACACACTGCTCCCTGTAGATAATGACACGCACTGCTCCTTGTAGATATTGCCACACACTGCTCTCTGTAGATAGTGCCACACACACTGCTCCCTGTAGATATTACCACACAATGCTCCCTGTAGATATTGCCACACACTGCTCCCTGTAGATATTACCAAACACTGCTCCTAGTAGATAGTTCCACATACTGCTCCCTGTAGATATTACCACACACTGTTCCCTGTAGATATTGTCACACACTGCTCCGTGTAGATATTACCACACACTGCTCCCAGTAGATAGTGCCACACACTGCTCCCTGTAGATATTACCACACACTGCTCCCTGTAGATATTGCCACACACTGCTCCCTGTAGATATTACCACACACTGCTCCCTGTAGAAAATGACACGCACTGCTCCTTGTAGATATTACCACACACTGCTCCCTGTAGATAATACCACACACTGCTCCCTGTAGATATTGCCACAGTGGTCTCTGTAGATAGTGCCCCCCGTACATAATGCCACAGTGCCCTTTATAGGTAGTGCTATACACCCCCTTTTTAGATAGTGCCACAGTGCCCTATTTAAATAATGCCACAATACCGTCTATATATAGTGTGACAGCCCCGGTAGATAATGCGACACTGCCCTCTCCAGATAATGCCACACTGCCCTCTGTAGATAGTACCAGAGTGCCCTCTGTAGATAGGGCCGCATATCCCACCTGTACTTAATTCCACAGTGCCCTCTTTAGATTATGCCACAGTGCCTTCCGTAGATAATGCCACACAGCCCCCTGTAGATAATGCCACATCCACCCCCTGTAGATAGCGCCACCCCCCCCCCCTGTATATAGCCACACACACCCCTACCTGGAAATACCTCCATCGGGACTCCCTCTGGGAGTGGAATCCCCAGCCAAAGCATCGTTGATGCTGTGGCCGGAAATTCCGCTCCTGGAGGAGCCCCTGACGTCACTGTCCATATATGGATAGGGACGTTAGAGGCTCCCTCTAGGAGCGGAACCCCCAGTAAGAGTGTCGGCAACGCTCTGGTTGGGGCTTATGCTCCTGGAGGAGCTCCTGAAATCACTGTCCATATATGGATAATGATATCAGGGGCTCCTACAGGAGCAGAATCCACGTCCAGAGCGTTGGCAACACTCTGGCCGGCGATTCCGCTCCAGGATCAGTGAATGACAGAGCAGGGAGCGGATAGTTTCCTGCTCTGAAGTATTCAGTTGTATCCTGAGGAGGCAGATACAATTGAATATGGCAGTTGCCGAGACACGTCTGGGACAGTAATTTGACGGGACTGTCTCTATAAATTCGGGACAACCTAGTTGTATCCTGCGAAGGTTCCTGTGTGCATCTGATTCCAGTCCACTATTTCTATCTGTTGTCAGCCTGTATCCTGTTATCTGCTCCCAGCCTGTATCCAGTCTGCTATTATTGTTTCTTATCAGCCTGTATCCAGTTATCCGCTGTGCAGCTACCCAATACCTGCCTGTGTCCAGTCATCTGTCCAGCTGCCCGCTGCCAGTCTGACCCCTACGGTCGGTGACAAGCCTAAAGTTTCCATCCATCAAGCTTGGCTAACAGCTACTCCAAGAGGCTACTAAGATAACGCCCTTAGAGGTGGCCACAAGCCAATCCGGTAGGGTAGCCCAGTGGGTCCACAACCTACTGGTCGTGACACAAAGTTGCCTTACTTTAATTTTAAATGCATTGGAAAAAAAGAAAACTAAATTGCAAATGTGCACAAAGTCTTTCCCTAACTCCTGTAGCAGAATATGCAGCGCACATTCCTAGAAGGGGAGGACAGGTCTCTACTTCTTGCCACCCAGGAAGAGGACCCAAACATCTAAATATCACGTACAGAGCCACAGAGGCACATACAGATCAGTCATCGTCTATATGGCCAATCTTATTAAATAAAACCCAGCACTGCCTAACTATTATAGCAGCGGGGGACACGCTCTGAGCTTATACGGAATAACAGCTGGTGTAATTATTCAGTATTTCTTGGCATCGCAGTAAAGCTGATAATCCCATAAAGCCCTATAGTTTCATCGACATGACTCCCAACCCTACTGTTCTGTGAAGTTTGTCTTGTGCTGATTTCCTGAATCCATGCTGAGATCTAAGAACGATGAAATTCCATATTACCACATTCCAATGTATTAAGAGTCTCAGATGAGCACATTAGATGATCCCCCTTCATGATAACTCGGGGGTCTCACTTATCAGGAACAGCAACTTCTACCACGTACCAGTGCAGCACACATGGTCATAGAGCGAATGAGAGAGAAGAATTAAAAATACAATATTACATTGTGCAGAAAGATCTTAAACGCGTGACTCATGTAAATCTGGGCAGCACATACTTGTCCATAGGGGGCAGTGTAATAGTAGTTATATTCTTGTATAAAGGGGCAGTATTATAGTAGTTATAGTCTTGTATATAGGTGACAGTATCATAGTAGTTATATTCTTGTATATAGGAGCAGTATTATAGTAGTTATATTCTTGTATATAGGGGCAGCATTATAGTAGTTATATTCTTGTACATAGGGGCAGTATTATAGTAGATATATTCTTGTATATAAAGGCAGTATTATAGTAGTTATATTGTTGTATATAGGAGCAGTATTATAGTAGTTATATTCTTGTATATAGGGACAGTATTATAGTAGATATATTCTTGTATATAGGGAGCAGTATTATAGTAGTTATATTCTTGTATATAGGGAGCAGTACTATTGAAGTTATATTCTTGTATATAGGGATAGTATTATAGTAGTTATATTTTTGTATATAGGGAGCAGTATTATATTAGTTATATTCTTGTATATAGG